>NW_026597632.1:0-229797 GCF_029784155.1 Uranotaenia lowii
TTCTACGGTAGCATCGGACTGTTCTACGATGGGGATCATCTGCATTCGCACCACTCCTGGAACCACGGCGAAGGAGGATACGGGGGAGGATATGGGGGCAAGAATGTGAACGGTACCTCCTCGGCCTCCTCAGCTTTCAAAGAACAGAAGAAGGCGGCCCAGGTCGTCGATACCGTGAAATCCATTATGGCCAATCTGAACCAGCTGAAAAACTAAGAGGAAATAAATTTGTTTAGTTAGTTAGATCAAAAGTCGTTCTGATACTTGATTTTATCCGAAAACTAGGTTTAAAGTTAAAAAATCACCATCATTTTTTCTTATCAGTTGCAAATAAGATATCCTAAATCATAAGCATTAACTATAAACTGAGGGTTCCACTTTTCAGATTGGTGACATCTTATGATCATACATGATATGATCGATTGAGCATAATAATCATGGTTCGAAAACTATGTTTGGTCGTTACCGTGGCACGTGCAGTTTCTTTTTGATTCCTAATGTTATTAAGGAAGTTATTGCTTCTGCAATAACTTTTTCTCCCCACGGTTGATTTTTCTGATCCCATGGTGACTTTTTCTTGTCTCGTTAAGATTTTTCGAACCGTAATAAGTTATTAAGAACAATTTAATGAACGATATAAAACAAAATTTTAACCAAAGGATTCTTCAAGAATGAACTTTGAAACTGATGAATTTTTCAACATTTTATATACAACCTGTTACATCCATACCTTATCCAATTCAATTGTTAACAAGCTGACCTTCAGTACTTTGGTACCGTTTGAACATTATTGTTTTACTTTTGAATCAAATTCAAAATTTCTTGTAGAAATTTTTATTTAAAGCATCTAAATCTCTTTTGCATACGAGGTCATATACTTACATAGCCGGCCAAAAGTTTGAGATCACCCTTAAAAACATAAAAATTTTGATCGGCCATATCTCAGCCGTCTTATTATTACCATATTGGAATTTTTTTGATCTCATTCAAGAGATCCTGAGCAAAACTTTCTTTGTTTGTATTTGACAAAATGTTAAAATTGAGTTTTTATGACTTAAGTTAAGCATTAATTTGGGACATTTTTCAAAAACCGAACTTAAAATTCAAAACCGAACATCTCAGGGTTGGGTGGACCAAATTTCAAAATTCAAGTTGCATTCAAGTCCTTTTTGCATTCTAAATAAAATAATTTTGTATAATTTTGTACGTTAAATTTTCAATATACTTAAAATATATAAAATAGCTATTTAAGTCATCGTCCAAAAGCCCAAAAGTATCACCCCGTAGTATGGTGTAACGGCCAAAAGTTTAGGATCAGTCTTCTAAAACATGCACTTTTATTTCATGCGTTGTCAATCAAAGTATTGTTTATCTGGTAAGCTCATTTGAAAGCTAATGATTTGAACTTGTTTTATGGATTTTCAAAATGAAATATTTTTAAGACTTACTTCTTAAGAATATTAGTCAAAGTTTCATTATTTTCTGATGATTTTCACCAAAATCCGAGCGGTAATAAAAAAAGAAAAATAGTTTTGATTCTAACTTAGTTGTCTTATAAGCTATTGCATATCGAATTGGCTTATTGGCAAGCTTAGAAATTGCACTTAATTTGGAAGGTTTAGCTAATACAATATATTACAAATGGTTGTCATCAGAACGTTAACCAAAATTAGAACATTAGTTGTTAAATGAGAACATTAGTTGTTAAATGAGTAATGTTCTGATCACATAAATCATATGATTTTAAACTTTTTAGTTTTAATAACTATTTCATAAGTAAGAACAGGTCAAAAGCTTTCAAATAAACTAATCCGATCTGCAATAACTTGTGAAGAAACTAAGTTATGGTCAAAACAAATTTGCATATTTTTTTAGCAGTCGGACTATCGGTGAAAATCATCAGAAAATGATGAAATTGAGCTTTAGTTCTATAGAAGTTAGTCTCCAAAATTATATGCATTAAATATCCATGAAGCAAGTTCGCTCATAAGCTTCCAAATAAGCTTACCAGATAAAAATACGTTGTTTGATAACAGAGATACGCATGAAATAAAAGTGCATGTTTTGGAAGACTCATCACAAACTTTTGGACGATGACTTAAGTAGCCATTCTATATATTTCAAGTACATTGTAAATTTTTCGCACAAAATTCAACATATGAATTTTAATAAGTACGAAAAAAGGATTCGAATGCAACTTGAATTTTGAAATTTGGTCCAACGAACCCTGAAACGTTCGGGTTTGAATTTTAATTTCGGTTTTGGAAAAATGTCCCAACTTTAAGCAAAATTTAAGTCATATAAATTTATTATTGACATTTTGGCTGAGATATTACCGGTTAAAATTTTCATATCTTTGAGGGGGTGATTCCAAGCTTTTGGACGGCAGTGTATGTCCTTCAAATTATTTTTCACTTATTTTAGCTTTATTAAGCACTGTAAAAGATTTCATGGCATTAAAAATTTAACTAGCAATTATAAACCCTAAAGAAAAAAATAACTTTTTTCTTCCATTATCAATTAAAAATATTTGTTTTGTTTTTATTTTTTGCATAAATTACTGGAAAAAAAATTCTTAATGGATTCATAGTTCATGCAGTACAGGATGGAAAAGATAGTTCAATTTAAATTTTTACTTCCATTATAAGGTTTTGAAACGATTCCCTGTTTTAGAGAAATAAATCATATTTTTGAATAACATGTTAGTTCTATACAGAACAATTTTCCTTTGGTAAATAGTTACAGTTGTTATCATCGCTTTACATACACAGGTCCTGTTAAACTGTTATTTCAGAAGTCGCATACCATTTAACCGAAGATTAGCCTATCCCTGTCATGTGATAATTTGTTCAAAATTGAAATTGTATCGCTAAACAGCTTATTTTTAATGAATTTGCACCAATTTGTATGAAACCTCAAAGTTGTTCAGTGAAAATATTCTTTCAATTTATAAAAGCTGTTTGCAAACTCGGTTCCATAGAAAAAAGAAAATTACATAAATGAGAAAAGAAACAAAACAAAGCTTCTAGAACCCAGGGTTTGAGAAATTCAAAAACTGACCTCAAATCGACTCAGTCTAATGTCACTATTAAGTTCCATTTTCTTGATAAGCTCTCAAGCCAGGTCCATGCGAAAGACTCGTCCATGGGAGGGGTTTTCGAAATTCAAATTCAGTTAAATTTACTGACAATACTTAAAGTTGAAAATAAATTAGGAAATGATTTCTGAAACCATAATCTTACATATAAAAATGACTAGAACATGAAAAAAAAAATAGTAAATTTAACTTATACGATTCAAAATAAATCTAAATTAAGTGCAAG
This sequence comes from Uranotaenia lowii, assembly GCF_029784155.1. Taxonomy (NCBI): domain Eukaryota; kingdom Metazoa; phylum Arthropoda; class Insecta; order Diptera; family Culicidae; genus Uranotaenia; species Uranotaenia lowii. The sequence continues at coordinate 3,324 of NW_026597632.1, forward strand.
TTGCCTGAAATAGAGGTAACTCATTGACAAATTATTCAAATTTAACTAGAAATTCCCTTAATAATAAATTTTAAGCAGTCTAGTTTAAAAGTTTAGAATCAATAATTCCAAAATACCAGATATAAAATCCAAATTAACATTTGGAATAAAACCAGAATTTTAAGCTTTGACATAAGAATCAGTGCAAAGAAATAGAATACCTACCGTAATACGTGGTAATTTTGATCACTTATTTCAATATTTCATGATTGTTTTCTCTGTTATGTGAATGTGGCGTGTTTTAAACGAGTACTACATTCCTATGAACGTAAAAAATGGTTGCAGAAATTTATTGGACTACATACTTTGATTTAAAAAACGATTTCGTCTTTGTTTAGAATTTGATTTTTTGGAGTAACATTGAACATTCTCAATTTTGAGTGTTTTACCGAGTTTCTGATCGAGTTGATCATAAAAGAAACAAAACACCTTCAAAGAGCGCCGATGTGGTCTAGCGGATAGGCTGGCGCGAGTCTGGTTTTGGTATGCCAGGAGTACTGGGTTCGATTCCCGGTATCGGCAATAAAACTTTTGGGGTCGAATCCCATTAGAACCCGACTATATAACCGGCTATATAACAAGAATGTTCTATCAGTTGCCAGCTGGCCTGGTATATACACGGATGCCGGAATACCTGTGAGTAAACTAGCCCACCTGATTGACTCGTTCTTCCAAAATAAACCTACATCAACACACGCAATACATTCACTCCATAACAGTTCATATGAAATCATGGGGTCCGGGTATAGTGTATGCGCTGCATTGAAGATTTGTCAAACTAATCAATCTAAAGCAGCGGTCGGGGAACCGGGGTAAATTACCCCAAATGGGGTATAAAAGTTATATTCTTGGAGGTAACAGTGAATATTATGTGAGTGAAAAGTGTATATTTTCATTTTGCAATTTTATGAACTTTTTGGTTTATTTCGAATGTAAAAAATTTAGCGGCATATGCAGAAGTGAATATTTCTCCCTCAGGCATTCAAAGAACACGCTTTGAGAGCTCGCTCAGTGTTTAGGGATACGTTTTTTTGCTCTTCGTCATGGGGTAATATCAACTTAAATAAAAATGTTTTGGGGTAATGATTCAAAAAGTCCCCCAACCCCTGATCTAAAGAATGCATGTGAACACATACTTAGGCAGAAACTGCGGTGATTCCGTGCACCCACGGTGGATAACCAACATACATGAAGGAAACAAAAAACCTTCTAAATATTTACAAATGCAAGTAGGTAATTGATAAACTAAGGCAGTTTGTGATGCTGAACAACAATAATAGTCGAAAAATGTACAATGATTCTGCATAAATTAAGGGGCTAATTTGTTTTTTGAAATTTCTTATAAAATTTTAACTGCAAAAAAAGTTAAAATTTTGCCTTCATTCAAATCTCTAGGCCCTCGCACTTATCTTAAATTTTTCTTCTCAAACTTTACCATTTGATAGAGTTTCTAGCCTTTTGTCCTAGACTGGCTTACTCTTGGAAAACGTCCCAATTTTTAAAATATCAAAAATTTACCTCAAAATATCACAAAAACTATAAATTTACTAACGAACAAAGTTGTACTATCACATAAAACAACCTGCTGCTTCTAAACGCTTTGATTCCATCAGGTAAAGTGTTTGTTTGCGAGCTTTTAAAAAATAGATATTTCAAGATTTTGACGTAACATTTTTACTTACATTCGAAATTTTCAAAAACAAACCAAGTTTTTCTCAATTTAAAACTCAGCCAGTCGGGGTTATAAATGTTAGTGTGTTTTAAATGTTTACAAAAAAAAAGTGTGTAACTAAGCTAACTGTTTTTTTTTTCTATAACTAGAATCTATTATTTCTCATAACAAAAAAAAACTCAAATGGAATACAAATACAAATGTGATTTTTTGAGGAATTCTAAAACATTTTTCAAGTTTATTAAGGGGGGGGGGGGGGTAGGGTCTAACATTTTCAAAAAATTGATTTTTTATTTTTTTATTTTCTTATTGTAAAACATTTCCAGAATGTTGTGTCAAATTTTCAAGTCAATTGAAGCAAAACTGTAGAAGTTATAGGCCTTTATCTCCTCCTATTTAATACTGCAAGAAAGCAAGAGCAGAAACTTCAAACGCGTTTTTCTCGAAAGCACATTTTTAAAGTCCGTGGACATCGTCATTTGAAAACTACTTATCCGATTCTTTTCAAATTTGGAACATATTTTCTATATATAAAATACCAGACCCCAACGTTTTTCTTTTTTGATTTTTTTACTTTGGGGAGATTTTACAGGTAAAAAATGGCGGATTTTTAAGTGAAAAATCGTAGTTTTTACTTCAAACAGCCACAAAAATTTCATAAAAATATTTTTAAGTTAAATAAAAACGTTGGGGTCCAGAAAAACATCTATTAAAAATATTTTACTCTGATTTTTTGACTTCAGGTGATTCTGTGCTAAGATACAGTGTCCACCGCAAATCCTGTTTTCTAAAAGGCATCCTCGAAAATGCTCCGTCACCGGCTTATTTTTCAATATTTTTCTACGAAAAAATTACTAAATGTTGTTTTAACAATGCTTTGTATAATGCAAAAAATTTGAATACATTTGTTTGAACGATAGCTCCAGAAAAAAAATCGTGAAAATGGTGTTTTTTTATACCCGTTAGACCCTACACCCCCCCCCCCCCCCTCCTATTGGTGGGGAATTGTGGGCCATTATGAATTGACCCAAAATTGTGATTTCATTATTAATTTATTCGTTATTTTAAAGCAATTTCAGATGATGAAATCAAGAAAAGAGTTGTGTATGATCAAATAATTCATGAAACCTGGCTCGCGATCGTTTTGGCAAATTCCTCATATTTTATAAAAAAAATGTTTCATAGCTCTTCATTTGGCATAAGAAAACTTCACATATAGGAAAAACGTATTTTAAGTTCTGAGAGTGTATAAACACATAAAAATATAGGTGGCCCAAAATACCCCACAAAATGTGGCCCACGATTCCCCACAAGTTATGAATTGCAAATCGGTTGCGTTTGTGTGATTTATTGATGTTTCATCAAAAATTCCTTCTACACGTGAAAGAACATGACAAAACTAAGATCATAAGCGTATGGTAACATTTTTTGTTATGAACTTTACTAAGTTACTTTAGGTTCCACATCGATGCATTTATATCCTTGATAAATAAAAGAAGCACATGGTGCGTATTTAAGTCATACACATATAGAAAAATATGCTTACGGAAAGCGACGACGATGGCAGTTGCACAGAATAAAATTTTGACTATTACGTGTCACTGAAAACAGCAACCTTTAAAATAAATCACCTGTAATTAACAAAACCTGTAATTTTAAATTGTTTTCCTAGAAAGCAAACGAAGATTCCTTTATTATTACAGCAAATGTCCTGTAAAAAAGTTGTACACTGAAAATTAAATGTCACGTAATCATGTTTTCGACCTGCAAAATTACGGTAAATGTCCTGCTCTTTTTTGTTACAGGACAATTGCGTAATTTTACAGGAAATAATTTTTGCTGTGTGGATTGAGATTCTTATCTCAACACGTATCTGAGATATTCAAAGTGGCCTACGTCAACCCATGGCCCACGGTACCTCACTCTCCCCTATTCAATTCAATTCAAAATAAAAATTAAATTCTTAACCGTTCTTTTTGAATAACATGGTGTGTTTCATACAGATAATTTCGCCCTCAAGTTAATAATTTTGATAGTGAACTTCGCTTTAGGGCAATAGGAGGTATATTTATGTAACAATGTGCTTTAAAAATCGCTCTCTTTTTTTTGATAGAATAATTCACCTAACCATCAATTCAACTGACATCATAACTGGTGCCTAGTGAAGTATTGCTTGGAAAGTAGTCATGCGAATTCCTTGCTAGGCACCAGCAGTGATGTCAGTTGAATTGATTGTTTTGACATACCCCTGTTGAACAGCTAAACACTTATTTTGCTTGACAAGATACAAAGCTACAGTCTCGGAAAAAGATGTTCAGCTAAACAATTTCTTTAAAAAAAATATAAACTGGCTCAAAAATTATTTGCAGATTCTGTTCCATAGAATTTTTCTTTCTAACATTGATTATTTAGAATAAAATGTAGAATTTTCGTATACATACCTTAAAGTTCAAATTTAAAAAATACACACACACACACACACACACACACACACACACACACACACACACACACACACACACACACACACACACACACACACACACACACACACACACACACACACACACACACACACACACACACACACACACACACACACACACACACACACACACACACACACACACACACACACACACACACACACACACACACACACACACACAAATTCTGCTAAATAACAAAAATGAGTTTAAAACCGAAATTTTCAGGAGGAATTCAGTTTAATGTCACATGCCAATTAAGTTTCATTAACTTGATTAGTTATCGAGCTATGCAAAAAAAACTGTTTGAATCCCCTATCTGTTTCTTCCACTGAGAGAAGAAAGAGGTCTTCATTTTTTACTTCCATAGTTTTCCGTTCCACGACTTATCTTCTTAAACCTTCATATGAATATATCTCGTTGCTAAATACACTTTTATGTCGAATAAAGAGAATATACTTAAATTTGAGTTGAGAAAATGGGTTTAGTGAAAAATCAGGTACAGCGTTGGAAAACCAGAATTGGAAGACTATTTCTTAAGTTATTTTTTTCTACCGGAAAATCCGGAATTGAGATCAAACTTTTCATCGAGCCACGAAAAATTTATACATATTCCGGACAATTTAAAAAATCAAATAAACACTCAAATACGGCATAGATAACAGATATTATAAGAAGTTATTAAAAAAAATTGCGACTTTTTTCGCCAGAACCAAGTGAATATAGCTAATCTGAAAATTCATATCGATTTATTTATGTTGTGAACAGCTTTTAAAGACTTACACCTTCTCAGCCGATTTAGGTTTTACATACTGAATTAACGAGGACAACTTATGATCAACATTTAACAATCAGTACCGAGATGGGAATCGAACCCACGCCATCAGTGGATCAGCGATTACCGTCTATCCATACTAACCACATCGATACATACTTTGGAGGGACAGATTATAAGTTTTCGAATTACTTATTAAAACCAAAAGAGCGGTAAATATAAAGTTTTTTTCATGTTTTTGAATAAAATAGCCGGGATATTTCTGACTCTGGTAAGTGCGGGAAATTTTCTTGCAGCTCAAGTCATCTTCAGGATTTGAAATTTTATTTAAATAACTTACCAAACTTTATCACACTACCACATTAAACATTTAACATCTGAAACATTATAATATTTTACAAAAAAGAAAAATGTTAAATTTTGTGTGAATTATGGTCTGAACATAGTTCTGACAAATAAATCAACAAAAATAGCAATAAAAAACGGTGGTAACTGTGCTTAAATCGAAGTAAGTTGCAAAAGTCTACCAGATTTAATTTTTGCTAAGGAACTAAGATATTTAAATAATTTGAAGTAGCATTTTCTCCATCCGTTTAGTTTCTTATACTGAGGTTAATTGAAAAATAGCATCAAAATTTATTTAAAAAAAACTATAAATAAATTAAACTGCATTCATAATTATTTCAGAAATTTTTACATCCAATAAACTTTTTCAGCTTCTTAGCAGACAGTTACAAAAGTTTCATCGCAGTTTTGCACCGAATTTCCAACCAAACTATAATCCTAGTTTTTTTTTAATATAAATAAAAACGTTTTTTATGAAGAAATGAATTCAACTGTCTAAGAAGAAATTACAACGAAAATGATTATAATCAAATTGGAAAACAATTCCCTTCATACCGATAGACTTCGACGACCCTCGACCAGTAGGTATAGCTTTAATACGCCAGTTTTTCTCCTAGAATGTAGAACGTTGATAAATGGGCTTTGTAGAGGCACAAATGTGGGTTTAAGTCCTATTGCACAGCAAAAAATTTCTAAAAGTACACGGAATCTAAAAAAAGAGTGATCTATTTTTTCTTCAGTATAATTGCAAAAAGATGTAATTTTAAACTCCTTTTGATGTAATATTAGACTTTTTTCAAAAATAGGATAGAAATAAACTGTTTTGATGTAATTTTACATTGCGTCATGCAAAAATCAACCGGTCAATGAAATTTATGTCACAAACAGTGTAAAGTTAGATCTGTTTGATTTAAAATTGAATGCAAATATTTATCTTCTGCCTTTTTATATTTCGTTAGTTTGCGCACAAAGTAAACAAGTCGAAAAATTATTCGGAAACGAGTCGATCAAAGGCGTAGCTACCTACAGCAGCACTTTTAGAGTCTTTTAAAGTCGTAAGTATACGTGAAATGAAGAATGCAGTTGAAACTGACTAGTTTTTTCTCCATTACAGCCAGGTCAGATTTTTTCGCAGAGGCTGATATCCGGACAGTTATTATCCGGAGAAACTTTTGTCAGATCAATTCAAGTGTCCAAGTGCTAAGCGAAAGATCATGATTTTCCGGAACCATTCGAGGATACTGATGACGCTGAACTGCAGTAGAAACATCCCCGTGCTGGGAATCCGGATGCAACAACAATTCCAGCTTGAAACTTTCCGTGATGATGTTTTAATTTTCAGTTTTGTAAATAAATGTGAATTAAAAATAATACATGTGGGCGTATTCATTTAAAGACAAAAGCAAAAACCTGAATATTTAGCAAAAATATCAATATTTACGATAATAAATTTAAAAATTTACATCCCTGTGTATTTTTACACGACGGCTTTTGTGATCCGATCTCGTGCATTGTTTTCAATCTAAATTTACACGCCTCAAAAATTACATCCTGGAAAAAAATAAACCGTGATAGAATTTTACATCGAAATCGATGTTCCGTTTTCGTGCATCGTTTGCGATCTAAATTTACACGAATTTTTCTTGCTGTGTGGGATACAAGGCGATTTTTTTTCTCATGTTTTATAACATAAATTTTTATCTTATCTATTCCCGGAAATTTTAACTTACACTGTTGAATTCATTTCTCCACAAAAATAGTTTCGCTGACTGAAGGTTTGAGTCACAATTTAAATATTTGTAAAAACTTTCAGCTCTGTTAAAGAGAGTTGTTAAATACAGAAAAATAATCTTTAACCAATTTTCAAGAACACATTTTGTTCAACAACTTTTTGTTTTGGTAAAAGTAATAAAAAAAATTCAATTGAGGTTCTGCTATTATGGAGAATGACATATAGCAGTTGGGCTCCTCTTAAATAACATTCAGCGACACATAACACATTGAACACATACATATGTACGTTTCTTCGTGCATCAGTAATAAATATCTTAATTTAATTGAAATATATTTTCTTCTATTTTTGAAAAACCATCAATGAAGCTGGGCTACAGCATTTTTATTGCTTTTTTTCTTATAAATATCTTAAGAGGATTATGGCGTCCAAAATTTGAATCATTTGTAAGATTTTGTCTATAACCTCTAGATTTGAAGATATTTATGCAGAACGGAAGTCTTAAAATGCATCAGTTTGGAGAAAAATCAATCAGTGACGAACTCGACAACCTACACGAATAACAATAATCGAATTTGAATCTTCTTGTTACCTTTAATTCAATTTGGTTTTGTTAAGATTATCTGGTTTTAGAGATATCAAGACCTCAAAAAATTATACTTCCCAATATTTAAGAATTTTTATTTCTTTTTTAATATTTCCTACTATCACTAAACGACGGCCTCAAGTTTTTTTTTTAATTTTTAAGGTTTAAATTCATTTTGACAACTTTGTTGAAGACTGCAAAACGATTTGAATTGTGCTTTTATAGAAACCTAAGAATCCTTTCGGTTTTAAACTAAAAACAACAATATGAAAACTCCTTTTTTTTCTAGAGGTCTCGCAGTCTTCGACATACTAGAATATTGATTCAAAATTCTTATTTGCTCAGTAAAATATTATCTATAATTTTGCAAAAATCAACACAAATTCTTTAACCCTTTAATGCATGACTTTTTTTAAATGAGAATTGCAGTTATTGATTCAGTGAAATAATAACATTTTAATTCGAATAACAAAACTCAACAGGTTTGAAGCCGTTATTTTGAGTTTTATTAAAGTTATGGCCCATCAAAGTTGAAAAATATTTTTTGAAATTCTTAGTTCATTTCAATACGATTTTGCTAATTTCTTCAAAACCTTGTTAATTGAGTGCAGGAAGGTGTTTGCAATTGATTGAGACTAAAAAATTTGTTAGAATTTGCAAATCTGAAGAAATAAAAGCAATTTCCTAAAAACTGCTTTTTTCAAAAAAATAAATAAATTTGATTTTTGCAATTTTTCCGCATACTTTGTTCGATATCTCACACACACTTTAAAATATCGTTGTAAAAATACCATGGGCTTATTTCTTTTAATCTCTAGAATATTTTTTGTGAATACATTACTTAAAAATATTCACGCGTTTTCAAGATATTTGGATTTTGATTAGTGTTGTTTTAAAACAACACTATGCATTAAAGGGTTAAATTACACTCTACCTATTTACAAAAGTTACCCCTTGAATCTCGAAATTGGGAACTGATAGAAATAAATTTATTGAATATTAAGATTCAGCGATCCGAAACTTTCTAAATCGGCTCTCAGTTAAATATTTCTATGAATCTGTAGAATATTTTATATACACTCACAAATCAGACTCCCTCCGTTACTTCTTTATTATAAAAGATAAAATGAAAAAAATAAATGGTGTGGTTTTTTTTGCATTTCTAATGTATATATCATAGGGCAATTTTTTTTTAATTTTTAATAAGTTACTTTCTCCAAGATCTGACTGTTTTCAAAAAAGCAATATTTTTGAATTTTGATAGAAGGTGAGGAATCGTTGGCCACCAAATCCAAATTTTCCAAATGACATGCAAAGTTTATTAGTTAATCCAATACTGCAATTGCATAATTCAATTCGTTATTTTAAAGTAATTTCAGATGATGAAATTTAAATGAGAGTTGTGTTGCTCGAACAGTTTCGAAAACCTGGCTCGCGAATGTTTCGGCCAAATTCCTTATATAGGATGAACAAAATATGTTTCATAACTCTTCTTTTGGCATAAGAAAACTTTACAGATAGAAAAAACATATTTAAAGTTCTGAATGTGTATGAAAACATGAAAATATAGGTGGCTCAAGATGTGTGGCCCAAGATTCCCCACAAGCTATGGTTTCCCAATTGGTTGCGTTTGTGTGACTTATTGAGGTTTTATCAAAAAAATCCTTTTCCACGTGAAAGAACATCACAAAATGAGCATATTTTTGTTATAAATTTTATTTTCCCCTCCGATGCAATTCGTGAGTTCTTGTTTAATTATGTGAGAAGTTTTTTCATTTTATTTTTTAGCTTGATAAATAAAAGAAGCATATGATGCGTATTTAAGTCAACAACATATAGAAAAATATGCTGACGCAAAAAGACAGCGATAACAGTTGGATTGTTTATAAGCTTATCAGGCAAAAAAAATTATTTCGAAAATTCGAATATCACCTCATTTAAAAGTGGTTGCTTCTGCATTATGTTTAAATTTGATTTGAAGTGATCTTACAAAAATATATAAATGAAAATAAATTTATTTTTTTTTGTGTATTATTGGAAGGTGTAGCAAAGCACACCGGGTTACCTAGAAACATAACTAACAAAACATATATTTTGAAAGATATATCTAACGTATAAAAGTATTATTAAAATAATAAATTTTAATTCAATGTTAATGCATTTGGTTCATTCTAAGAGTACTAACTTTTAGGCGTTTTTAAGCTATTGTTCTGTATAAGTCTGAGTCTGTTGGCTTGAGAAACATGATTTTAGCTCTTATAAAAAGAGCATCTATAAAAATCATAAAAAATAAAAATTATAAAAACAAAACATTTATGAGGAATAACTTTTTAATATTTTCGACTACTTATTAATTCAACTTATAAGAGATTTTTCAAGTTCCCTAAACGTTAAAAATCTTAAAAAATATTTCTTGTTTATAGATAGTTTCTCTTTAATTTTTTTTTATTTCTTAACGAAGATTTTTTTTAAATTGTTAGCTTAAATATGTTAGCTTAAATTTCCAATTCAGAGTACACCATTTTCCAGGTTCTTTTAGTTAAATTCCCAGAAACAATATGAAAGGATCTTTGATGCTTGAGCCTTATGTAAATAAGACTGAGTCGATTTGGGGTCATTTCTGAATTTCTTAAACCCCTGAGGCCTAAAAAGCTTCGTTATAGTTTAAAACTCATCCATGATTTTTTCAGAATTTTTAAGTAACGTTCACATGAGTAAATTGGAACTTTTGTGGAAAATTTAATATTTTGTAGGAACTGGAAAATCAACATCATTTTTTCTCTTCTGTGCCACCGAGCCTGCATATGGTTTTGATGTCAATTTTAAAATTATTAAAAGGAAATTTTCCGCTGATCAACTTTGTTGAAGACCGTAGCTACGTATCTTGTTAGACCAAAAAGTTATTAGGTGTTGAATGGGGGCATGCCTTTTGGCATTTAAAAACAATAAATTCAATTCACATCTTTGCTGGGTGCCTAGCGAAGTATTGCATGAAAAGTAGTCTCAACAAAAAATGGGGATTTTGATTCCTTATTCTTATTTTTATCATATCTTTTTGGAAAAAATAGCAGATCGTGGTCTTTTGCATTTCCTGACAGCGTGTTATTTTGAGTTCAAATGCTGCAAAAGTTAGATCGATACTTGAACCCGTAAATAAACAAGAAATTGTAATATTTTTAATGTTGAAGGAGACATGATCTCATCAGGGTGCCAAAAGCTTTGGCAAAAATCATGTAAAATCTAAAGATGAATGTTACATTGACTTTTTCGGCCATTTTAGTTTTCATTTGAAAGTTTAAAAGTGTCAGACAAAAATAATTAAAAAAGTTGGTATTCTACCCAAAAATCATTGCATACTTAAAGGCGCAATTTTCTAGTTTTCAGAAAAAAGCACTTTTTTGTAAGGCCTTTTTTATCAGGAAATGAATGGATAAATAAAAGTCATTTGATAAATATTGATAATTCGAGCTAAGCAATGATCAACAGCCATTCAGAAGAAAAATTAATGAGATCAAGTGAACCCATAACATACATTTTGGGAAAAAAAATTTGTCAAAAAAATTGAGAGTTTACTTTTGCTTTGAAAATATGGCATCAAGAAGATCATATTATATTCTAAAGATTGATGTATTGAAATAAATATTTGTATAACAATATTTTTTTCGTGTGGAAAACATATTAAAATGATGAAAAAAGATTGTTTAAACAAAGTGCAATAACTAAAAAAAATTGAAATTGTTTTAGATAACATGTTTGTTGTTTTTTTTTTTTTAGCACATTGTTCAAGAACATTTGATCGATGTAAGACATTCCAGTTTCGAGATAAAGCCAAGGAACCAAGTATCCCCAGGGATCAAGTATCTTCATTCTCCACTATAGAAATTAGGAGGTTCTGGGTTCAAATCATGTCTTGCTGTGTTGGCTCTTAAGTTAGGGAAAGAAAAAAGAATTAAAAAAATATTTTCAACAAAAACTGGAAATGTTAATAATTTTCGGCGTTGTGATTTTTTTTTATAATCAAATAAAGTTAATATTTCTTCACAAAGTAAATTTGTGCTCAATTTGTATAAAAAATTTTTTATTGTTTTTCCATCGCGTTTGTGCTTTTCCAATTGGACGGTGGACATTTATCAGTGCTTTTTTTGTTTCGCTTAGTCGTTTTAACATATTTATGTCATTCGCGACTTATATCAACAATGCAGTTGGCGGACAGCCATTGAAAAAATTATCCGGTACAACCGTGATCGATGTTTACTCTTGAGCTCGAACTCACGGACATCGGCTCAGGATGCAACTGACTTGCCAACTGAGCTATATCACAAGTCCCCTTATCAGTGCTTAATGTTTTCAATCTTCATTAATTTTTTATCATTTAAAACCTTTTGGGTAAAGCTAAGAGCTGTGATTTACAGAGTAATCAATTTAATCCTTTCTCAACCCCGGTGAAACATCAATCAATTCTGAAAGTGTACCATATTTGATTACCCGTTGCTGCCGAAAAAAAAATACTCCTTTCTTCTCAATGAACGCCATCCTGGTGCGATGACCGTAAATTGATCCCACTTATCCAGCCATCCACACAAAAAAAACATGTTCCGCCGAAATTCGATCATCCTCGATCCGGTCCAAAACTCGGTGAATGGGTCTTTCGGTATCGGCCACATTTTTACCGTTTGGACGGGACATCAGCCGGTCCCTGGAAAAAAATATATCGTCGTGCCAACGGGCATCACGATCGTTTTTACTTTTTCCTTTCTTTTTCAGCCAGCCGAAAAAGGATTCCTTGTCGAAGATTTTTTATTCCTGCTTCGCTTCTCAATCCAGGCGAAAGGTTCTCCCTTCACTTCTTCGGTCATTTTCTTTGTTTTAATTCTGTAATAGTTTGGGAAAATAAAGATTCCGCGAACTGGAGTTGTCTGGTGTTTGGCCAGGAATCCCATTTCGTGTGGCGTACTTTCAAATGATTAATAATAATAATAATCAGAAAAATAAAAACAAAACCGAGACAAAGTACCGAATTGGCCCTCGGTGAAAGGATTTTGAAATGGTCCCGAGTGGCATTCCGGAAGAGTTGAAATTCCTGCTGTTTGATCCGATGTGGTTTTATGGGAAATTGAGTGTGATGGCCAAAGAATGGACCCACAACAAGTGATAATGATTAAGATGAAAGTATTTTCCACAATCACCTCATCTGGGAAGGTCTGAGAAAAAACAAACAAGCTTTCATACTTCAAATTTAAGAATGCGATAATGGTATAATTAAATCCTGAACTTTTCGATTAAGCTAATTGATAATGAGATATAAAGAATGGGGCGGTTAATATTTATGATACTTCTTGGCTGGCAGTTATAGCATTTCGGGAGAAAGGATTTATGAGGCCTAGAAGATTATGCATTATTTATGTATAAACATAATTATGATTATTTATGACATTTTTGTGTACTTTTTCTTTTAAAACAGACGAAAATTATTCGAAAGGATTTATAAGTCAGCTTGAATTTTCAAGCTTAGCGTTCAAGCTTCAGGTTTATGTCTTCCACTTAAAATAAATTGTGATTGAAATAAGGGACCACCATAAGACAATGGTAATTTTAAATAATTATATTAATTTGAACGACATCGAGATGCCAAATGATCATAAGAATGTTAAAACAATTTAAATCTAATAAAAAAACGAACAGAAAACTAAGTTTTATTTTATTCTTTCGTCCAAAGTTCCAAAAATTCCAAGTTTAGAACTCAAAAATATGATTTAACTGATTTGTATTTCCTATGTAAATATTCTAAACTCAAAATTGATGATTAATATCTTTTGTTAAATAAATTAAAAATATTGTTAAATGACCAATTGTGAATGAACTATTTTTACCTTCAAGAGCAACTTAAACTTTCAGCGGTTTTTAGGTTGAAATTTTTTTTTTCAATTTTTGAATTCGAATAGAATTTTTTTTTACATACGCAATTTATTCCTGAAACTAAATTTATGGTGTTCAATTTGGTTTGTTTTCAGAATTTTGATTTTTTATTTGAATTTGAAATCAGAATCTGATTTTGGAACAAAAAAGGTGTTGAAACTTAGTTTTGAACTAAATGTAATTTTTCAATGAAAGCTTGGATTTGTTTACTCAATTTTAGCTTAATTTTAGGTACATTGATAAATCTTAAATTTAGATAACTTGGATATTGAACTTTGACTCCAAAATCTTCAAGGGAATTAGAATAGATTTAAAAGGGAAGGTTTTAATCTATGTAATTTATAATTTCATTTTCCAACCTATTTGAAAAAGCTTAAATCGCTGTGAAATCTAGATATCAACTGCATATAAAAAAAAAGAATATCCTTTTCAGACATTTTAACAATTTTTTTATTTCAAATATCTGTCATACTAAAATATAGAATGAACATAAAGATCTCTAATAAACACTTAATAATTTTTTCACTTTTGGAGTTATTATGGATTTGATCTCAAAGTTCATGTTTTTTTATTGAATATTCTATGTTGCAACTATTAATTAGCTTATAAGTTCATTGAATACATTCAATATTCAGTCCCTTAATTAAAAATGCTATTATATTTGACAAAAATATCACAATTGCTAATGCAATGTTAAATCACGACAATTATATTCCAATTATTTTGAAAAACGGAAAACAAAACTTTAAACCTATATTTTCCAAAGATTTTTTTTAAGGAATTATAAAAAAAAATTTCATCAATCAAGAAATAAACTCCTGTACAATATTTGCACTGGGTATAATTTTTTTTAAATTAAAGAAAATATTTGAATAACTTTTTGTTCATTCTATTTAATAACCTAATTTTCTACAATTTCTTCAAAAATTGTATAAATTTTGAAGAATGGTGAAAACACTAGCCAATTTTGCGAAATCTGAAAGCCTGAAAAGAAATATTTTAGTGGTAGGAACCTTTTTTTAACTCTTTGATATTTAAAGAATTTTTTATCAGGAACTGTGATAAAGATTTGTGTCAATCAAATTTTCATTAGATTTTATTTGAGATTCTGAACCAACCAGTTCATAGAAAATACAAAGAGTTAGCTTAAAAATAAAAGACAATAACGATCAATTAGGAGTTGAGAACATTAATCGGACAATTTGAACTAACCTGAGCAAATTAAGCAGAAAAAATATAAAAAACTTATTCCATTAAATAACTAAAAATGTAAAAGCTCATTTCTCATTGACTTCTTAGAATTATTTTCAATACCTTTAAAGTTGACGATAAAAGGAAATGTTTATTAAAAAAGGTGTATTGTTTTTTATATTTTTTTTGTTGTGAAAAAAATCAACCTAAAAAGAGTGAATTAATAAAAAGAACCCATAAATTTTCTTCCTGGCTTTACATGCTAAATTTCTATAAACATTGTCTGTTGGAATCAGCAAAAATCTTAAAAGATTGGGACGCAGGGCTTTTGAATCCACAAAATTTATCAGAACAGCTTTTTTGTTCGCATTCAATCATCCCTCATCAAATTTCAAATAAAAGGTGTACAAATATTTTAAAGGATAGATGAAATAGACAAAAAATTACGCAAATAAAAAAAGACTGTTAAAATAGATCAGTTTATCTACGACTTTTGGAATACACCAGATGCGTGTAGTTAATGGGAAAATATATATTGGATTGGAATATATATATTGGAAAAAACTGGTGGATTTCATAGGTCTGCGAATAAAGTGTCCATCCTGGAAATTCAAGGTTTCGTCTATTTAATGCTATAAAAAACTGTTTAGCTTTAAACTTACTTTGTGGCTGAAAAAAAGGACAATTAGCCGGTTAGGGTCATGTAGAACCATTTACTATTTTGGCCGTAACTTCAAAACAACTGAACCGATTTCCATAAAATATAATATCATTTTTAAATTTTCTACGTATTTATTACCTATTTACGAAGAAAAAATAAATATAGATATAGTAATGTTATTGGCGTCTGAAAATTGAGCCGAAAGACAAATTGGCCAAAAAAAGATTGCATATTTGAGCTAAGGTCGTGACAATCCCGATTCGTATATTGAAATTTCTTGCTATCAGCAATTTAAGAAGAAATAAAAATTTTGGTTTCTTATGTCACGAATGGAAATATAAGGAAAAAATAAAAATCATCAATTTTCTTCTTGAAAACCCTTGTATTTTTTACTGAACAATCAGCTTATATTCATAAAACTGGGCCAATAAATTATTTATTCTATAATAACATGAGAACCAATGGAAATAGACTTAATTTTATTTCTTTTTGTGATATTTTTGTCACAATAAGAACCGCGAAAAACAAACAACGAAAGAAGCTATAAATTCGTTGAGCCGTATTTCAACAAGAAATGCTTTAAATGTGCAAATTTCAAATTCTTGAGCTTATTGAAGTGTAGTTTTAGATTTTTATACTATTATTTAAAAATTAAATTAGGCGGCATCCATAAATTACGTAACGCAAAAATGCACTTTTTTGACCCCCTCCCCCCGTATGTCACAAATTGTCACGCTTGGACGTACCCCCTATGAAAATTACGTAACGCTGATAATTACCCCCCCCCCCATCTTTTCATGTTTTTGAATAATGGTTTTCAACGGTAAAAAAAGATTTTAATATGAAATTTGATGATAACTCTCTGTTATCAGAGAAAATGATTGTCTTATTACAAGTTGTTCTGTGCTTGTTAACTGATGATCTACCTTGTTTAATTTATTTTGTTTAAAGGAGCAAAATAAATAAAACAATTATATAAAATATACTCTCCTTAGTAATATTCGTCTGAATAGCCAAAATTGCATTTTTTAAATTAATTGAGAAAAAGAATAGTAAAATTTACGTCTTTAGGTTGAATAGAGTTCTCGGGGGTAAATGTACATATCTAATATTCGGTTTTCTAGCGATTATTTCTTGGATATCCAATACACAGTTTAAGGAGTCTATCTCGGAATCATTAAAAAGGGAAGGTTACAAACCAGTTTAATCATGTTGAAGCTTACAAATTTTAAGCTGATTCTGGTGGGCTTATCATTTTGCAAAAGTTGCATGATATAATAATAGCAGCGATTAAACTGACATTTTTTAGGAAAAAAAACGTTACGTAACGATGAGCATACCTCCCCCCTCCCCTATGTCACAATTCGTAACGCTCGAGCTTACTCCCTCCCCCCCCCCTAGGAGCGTTACGTAATTAATGGATGCCCCCTTAAACATTTCAGAGCAGATATTCTCAGGGTAACAAATATCGTAAAATTAAACCTTAGATTTGGTACCCAATATGGTGAAAATCAATGATTTATTGTTGGATTTGGTGACCCTATCAGTCTCTTCATTATAAATTGATCACCATTTGTTGGAACTTAATGTAACTGAACAGAACGGCATTTTTTTATCAAAATTCCTTGATCCTCATAGAAAAAATCTATATATATAAAAAGCAATTTCTGTATGTTTGTTTGTTTGTTTGTTTGTTTGTTTGTTTGTTTGTCCTCTATAGACTCAGCCGTCTTAAGAGCTAGAGAGCTGAAATTTGGCATGGATACTCATTTGGACCAGGAAGGATGAAAAATGTTTTTAGATTTTCGGATGACCCCTCCTGAAGGGGGTCGTCCATAGAAGACAAATAATGTTTTCGCGATATTGACGTTACTTTTCGTCGGATCGTGATGAAAATTTGCACATGAGTGTTTTGAAAGACAATCAATCGATTTCAGGTGTCAAATTTTGTGTAAGGGTCAGCCAAAGGGGTCGTCCATATTAACTGTTCACTGTTTTTTCGATATTGACGTTATTATACATCGTATTTAGATGAAAATTGGTACACGAAAGTTTTGAGTGACGTGCAATCGATTTGAGGTTTCCAATTAAGTGTAATGGGCCGGCAAAAGGGGTCGTCCATATTAAATTTTCAGTATCTTAGTGATATTGTCGTATTAATACATTGGATTGGAATGAAAATTTGCACATAGGAGTTATTAGGGACAAACAATTGATTTCACTTATCCAAATTATAGTCAGGGGTCGGCCAAAGGGGTCGTCCATATTAATTATTCACTGTTAATGCGATATTGTCTTTATTATACATCGGATTTAAATGAAAATTGGAACACGAGGGTTTTGAAGGGCGAGCAATCGATTACAGGTATGAAATTCAGTGTAAGGGGCCGAAAAAGGGGGTCGTCCATGTTAATCTTTCGATATTTTTGCAATATCGTCGTTATTATACATCGGATTGGGATGAAAGTTTGCACACGATAGTTTTCAGGGACAGGCAATCGATTCGAGATGTCAAATGTTTTGCCAGGGGTCGACGAAAGGGGTCGTCCATATTAGTCAATTTTTCACTGTTCTTAGCAATATTGACGTTATTACGCAATGTTTTGCTTTGAAAATTTCCACACGGGAGTTTTGATGGAAGGGCAATCGATTTCAGATATCAAATTTTGTATAAGAGGCCATCAAATGGGGTTTACCTGTTGGCAAGAATTGCGTTGTTATGCAACGATCGAGTCGAAATTTATACACGGGGGTTTTTTGGTACGTTCAATTGATTCCTGATTTCAAATTTAGTAGCAGGCGACAGAAAAAGTTATTGTCCAATATTTTTGCAACAATTACTTAACAATGAATTTGTAAGTCCATCTGGAAAATGCTTGGCAATTGACTTTAATACAAACTGTTCATGACATATTCTAAGTTGAATGCGAAACGGAGTTCGTATGGGATCAGCTAGTATTGATATAAAATAACAGAAGAAGTGTTTTTATGAACTTTTTAAATAACCAACTGTGGTCTGTAAAACGGAGCACTTTTCTAGTTTCAAAATGAGCTTTTAATCTATATTAGGTCATATAAATCAAAAAAAACTTCAATACGACTTCAACAAAACGAGTTATTTTTTATGCAGAACAGCATAAAAAAGCAGTCAATTTTTTAAGAAACATCTGATAGCAGACATTTGAATGATTTGAAAACGGTAGAGTTTATGAAAATCGGCTCAGTAGTTTTGATTATATAACCAAAACAATAATCCGGGTCCATATGACCCTAACCGACTAATTTTCCTTTTTTTTTGTTGGGTAACTCTGGTAACTCTTTTAAAAACCAAAATATGAAAAATTGTAGAGCTTCTCATTTTTGGAAAAAATCAGAAAATTTCATTGATCTAGCTTTAACCGTTCCTGAGATATCGCGTCGAGAAAGTACAGTTCGGGTTATAAGGTTGTCAGATTGCCTGGTTTTATCCGGGTTTGCCCGGATATTTGATACAATATTGGGGAACAGTTCGACCCAGTCCGGGTGCCCGAATTTTATTGAAAAATGCCCGAATTTTGCCCGGATCTATTCACTTTATTTGGCAAATCAAACAGAAAAAATAAAAAAATTGTTTTAATTTTTTTTTATTTTTGCCTTTAAAACGAAAGTTTTTTAGCAAGTTTTATAAAAATAATCATGAAAGGTTTTTTTGGAAAACTAAAATACGATTTCAAATTTGTCGATCAGTTATGATGAACTTTTTTTTAAATTTTTTTTTCGATTTTTATTGAGTAATTTCACAGCTTTGACAAAGTTCAGACAGCCTTACCCTGACAGCAAAGGATGGTTTATTTTGAAACCGCCTTAATTGAAATGACAGTTCAAAGCTCAATAAGTGATAACTGGAGAACTTATTAAACGCCTAATTTAAGCTCTATTCAAATAGAGGTTTAAGTGGAGTGTTATTTTACTTTTTTTTTCTTCATTTCAACAATCGCTATTAAAATACGTAGATGTTAAAATTGAAAAACGTTCAAGTCTTTCAATGAAATCTTTAAGCAGAAGCGCTCTGAGTCACTAGTGCAATCTAAATAAACCATCGTCTCTGTCGTCTGAATGTATAAAAAACATTTAATTAATTCTATCTTTCATAATAATTGTGAAATAATTTTCTCCACACATCTAGATTCTCAGCGTACATGAGATTTCTATTTTACGTGGTACTTCTATCAAGTTCTTAAAAACCTTTTCGAGCGCAAAAAAGGCTAACCAAAAACCTCATTATTTCACTTGAGATGATTGTGATATTAGATCACAGCTAGAGCAAACAACTATGTACCAAATCATTTCCAATCTTTTTTAACCATTTGAAACCCTCAGAATCAATGAGGGAATAAATGCATTAAAGCGCTTTTCTAGGAAAACACGCTTCAATGTTTTGTCCGTTTTTCATATTATAAGTAAAGGGTGATTAGAGATTTCTTTCAATAAGAAAAATATGAAGATAAACTTTTAAAACTTTGGAATTTTCGTTAGTAAAAGATTAGAATTCGAAGAATCGTTTGGCATTATTAATAGAAATTGAATTCGACACTTACTCGGCTACACTCCAATATAAACCTGAGTTCATTATCAATAAATTAACTGAAAGTCATCCTTAATTTTTTGATAACATTTTAAACCTATAGATTTTGGATCTAAGCAAGCCTTGGTGGAGTGCGGTCGTGTTTTTTCGCTCGTGTCAATTTTCGTTGTGTTAAGGAAAATTATCCGAAAAAGAGAATTTAAATGGATAATTTAGAATTATTTCTGAGTTTTCTTTTCAAACAAAGTGAAATTAACTAGAAAAAGCCTGCAAAACGTAGCATTTATATTGGAAGTTGCTGAAAGTTGTCTTGGGCTCTCTGACTACGCCTTCCGGAACAACCCTGGACAAAATTCGTCTGAAATGTAAGCAAAACTGTTGTCCTAGGACCGGACCCACAATCGGGAATCGACTTTTTTTTCAATCTTGCGTGGTGTGATTTTGGAAACGTATGGATCTAGAGATATCTTCTTTTTTGTTGTAAAAGCGGTCAATAAGTTGCTGAAAGTTTGAGTGAGGGATTTTTATTTACTTTGTAATAAAAATTAGAATTTGGTGTTTTTATATTTAAGTCTAGTTATTGTCGTTAAGATTGGAATAAAAATTTCCTTTCTGTAAGTGCCGTTGATACGACGCGTTGTTTTTGTTTCGAATGCTTCCAAAAATTGTGTGTTTATCTGCTTTGGTGAAGCCTTGCGTTTGGTGAGCTTCTGTGATAGCATAGAATACTTCTGTCGAGTTTTGTGGGGAAGTGTTGACAGAGGAGGTGATTCAGGGATGGTGACGATTGGTGTCTGGGAAAACAGCTGCTTGACGTACGGCAATTCACGGAAGAGGAAGTTAACCTAAAAATGTCGTAGCAAGTAAAAACTGTATCGATTATTGTACATTTCAAAATTATGAAGAAAAATCGTCGTTTTTCCTGAAAGGCTTTGTGTTGGATTTAGGGGAAAAAAGCATTTCGTTTTCAATTCCAACGCTTAAAGGAGTCCTGCGCAAAGATAAGTAGGGTGATTTGCCAATTGTTGAACAGCTAAGCACATAATTTTGATTTTTATGCTGTATTTCAGTCATTTCAATCAAATTCACTTGATTGTCGATTGCACTCACACATGATTGGTCAACATGATCCAAAAGTTCAAATGATCGAGAACAGTGACATAAAAATTTAAAAAATCATTTAAAACATTTTAAAGACCTTCTTAAGGCTCAGCCATTATATATTCAAAGAGGCTGATTTTTGTTACAGAAGCTTATTATGAGAACTTAAAGTTCAAATGAAATCCAATTTGGAGGCAGCCCCTTCTGAGGACGGGGGGGGGGGGGGGGGTTCTTCCATATAAAACGTTCAATGCACAATGGGAAAATTCGGACCCAAAATCGAAAAAAAACATGAAGCCGAAACATGAAAGTCTGGAATATCATTTATCACACGTGAAATTTCTTCAGAAACTCAAATCTGCCGCTGAATTTAACCGGAGCCATCTGAGTGAAGTGTTTTTTGACCTTATTTGCCCAGTGTTATGCTTTTCCTTTATATGTCATACCAACATAAAATTTTGTTTCATTGAAATCTCATAGAAGGAACTGAAAGATATTAAAAAAAAATTTTGAAAGTGCCCATTTATAGGTGAAAGGATAAAAGGTCCAATTCTGTTTTGCCCCCCTTTACCCCTATGAAGAAAATGGGATTTTATAAAATAATTTCTTTAGGACTCACTTGGAAGTCGATCGATTTTTACATAATGAATATCAATTTAAAGCTTAAAAATGGACTCAAACACGCCCAAAAATTCAGATCGTTCGTCTGATTTATTGAGTACTAGCTGATCCCATACGAACTCCGTTTCGCTTTCAACTTGGAATATGCCATGAACAGATTGTATGAATGTCAATTGCCAAGCATTTTCCAGATTCATTACTAAGTAATAATTTCAAAAATATTGGACGATCACTTCGTCTGTCGTCTGCAACTAAATATGAAATCAGGAATCAAAACCACGTGTATAAATTTCGACTAAATCATTGCAAAACAACGCAATTTTTGCAAAAAAGCTTAACCCCTTTCGGGGGCTCTTATATAAACTTTGATATCTGAAATCGATTGCCCTTCCCTCAAAACTCCCGTGTGCAAATTTTCAAAGCAATCTATTGTCTAATAACGTCAATATTGCTAAAAATAGTGAAAGATTAATTTATATGGACGACCCCTTTCGTCGACCCCTGGAAAAATATTTGACATCTGAGATCGATTGTCCGTCCCTGAAAACTACCGTGTGGAAATTTTCATCCCAATCCGATGTATAATAACGTCGATATTGCAAAAATGTTGAAAGGTTTATATGGACGACCCCCTTTGCCGGCCCCTTACACTGAATTGAATACCTGAAATCCATTGCTCATCTCTCAAAACCCTCGTGTACCAATTTTCGTCTGAATTCAATGTATAATAACGACAATTTTGCATCAACAGTGAATAGTTAACATGGACGACCCCTTTGGCCGCTACTAAATTTGAAATCAGAAATCCTTTGACCGTGCCAAAAAACCACGTGTATAAATTTCGACTCGTTCATTGCATAACAACGCAATTATTGCCAAAAAGCTCAACCCCTTTCGGAGGCTCTTATACAATCTTTGATGACTGAAATCGATTGCCCTTCCCTCAAAACTCCCGTGTGTAAATTTTCAAAGCTATCCATTGTATAATAACGTCAATATAGCTAAAAACAGTGAAAAATTTATTTATATGGACGACCTCTTTCGTCGACCCTTGGCAAAACATTTGACATTTGAAATCGGTTGCTCATCCCTGAAAACTACCGTGTGCAAATTTTCATCCCAATCCGATGTAAAATAACGACGATATTGCAAAAATATTGAAAGGTTTATATGAACGATCCCCTTTGCCAGCCCCTTACACTGAATTTAATACCTGAAATCCATTGTTCATCTCTCAAAACTCTCGTGTACCAATTTTCGTCTGAATCCGATGTATTATAACGACAATATCGCATCAACAGTGAATAGTTTATATGGACGACCCCTTTGGCCGACCCCTGATTTTAGTTTGGATAAGTGAAATCAGTTGTTTGTCGCTAATAACTCCTATGTGCAAATTTTCATCCCAATCCGATGTATAAAAACGTCAATATCACTAAGATATAGAAAAGTTAATATGGACGACCCCTTTTGCCAGCCCCTTACACTGAATTTGATACCTCAAATCGATTGCACGTCACTCAAAACTATCGTGTACCAATTTTCATCTGAATACGATGTATTATAACGTCAATATCGCAAAAACAGCGAACAGTTAATATGGACGACCCCTTTGGATGACCCCTTACACAAAGTTTGACACCTGGAATCGATTGTTCGTCTTTCAAAACACTGATGTGCAAATTTTCAACTCGATCCGACGAAAAGTAACGTCAATATCGCGAAAACAATATTTGTCTTCTATGGACGACCCCCTTCAGAAGGGGTCATCCGAAAATCTAAAAACATTTTTCATCCTTCTTGGTCCTAATGAGCATCCATGCCAAATTTCAGCTCTCTAGCCTTTAAGACGGCTGAGTCTATAGAGGACAAACAAACAAACAAACAAACAAACATACAGAAATTGCTTTTTATACAGTGAGCGAAATAAGAATAGCACCACTATGTGTTTTGCTTGTTAAAATATGAATGATTGAACATCACCAAAATTTTGTTCTATAAATTGTTTTGAATTGTTTAACGGATAAATTAAGCATAAGTTTACTTTTTTTTGACGTTGCAATTGGCGTTGAGGACCAAAACTATGGAAAAAGGGTGCGAAATAAGAATAGAACCACTTGTGTTATTTCAACAAAAACAAGATTATTTCTAAAAATTTACTGTGTAAAAGTGAATAATAATGCTTCTACAAATTATCTGAATAGATAACTGTATTTTAAGGAGTTTTATAAAATTTCAAAGATTTTCGAAGGTTTTAAAAAGGGGTTCCAAGAGATGCTCCTCTAGCGTTAACGAATTTGATATTTGAGTCATAATACTTTATCAAACTGCTTTATTTCTTCATTATCATTCATAAGTATGATGCAAATTGACGAAACATAGATTTAATGCTGAATTTGAATAAAAAAACAGGCTTCAAATTCATAAATACTAATGTTTTTAAATAGTCAAACGCTATTTCTCTAGTTTCAAGTCATAGATGGCAGCACTATCTTGCAATTAAACCGAATTGATGCCCATTTTCGGATATCTGGGATTAAATCAGGTGTGCTGGATGATTTTGGTCAAGAAATAAGTACTTGGTACCGTGTAACCGCCTTGGAAATTCTAAGATCACAATATCAAAAAATAAGAATTTCATCATGAACCCATAAAAGTGAATTTCTTGAACCGATAATCATAATAATTTTGTACTTTCCGATGGAGCTTGATGGACCAGATAACTAGCAGTATTATTGGTATGATTTGAAATTGAATCGGAAGTTGAAATGTGCAGGAATTTTGGCGGTGTTATATTCTTGTACTGGTGTTTTTTTTTGCAAATCCGGAAAAGGTTTCTGCAGCGTGAACTCCAACAAAACTGTGTTGGAAAACTACATCGAAATGATGAATATGGGCCTAAATAAACCTGAAAAATCAATATTGAGACTTTATTTGGTATTAACGGCAAGATAGTGCTGCCATCTATGACTTGAAACTGGAAAAAGTGATGTTTATTGAAAAAAAAAATCTAAGTTTATTAATACCAACCTGTTTTTTCTGATTTAAAATAAACCAAAAATATTTGATTCATCATTTCACGTCATTTTAATGAAGAAAGTAAGTAGTTTGGTAAAGAATTACAGCTCAAATATCTAATTCCTTAGTTCTAGAAGAGCATCTCTAAAAACACCATTTTAAAACCTTTGAAAATCTTTGTAATTCTAGAAAACTCCTTAAAATGCAGTAAACTATTCAAATAATTCGTAGAAGCATTATTATTCACTTTTACACAGTAAATTTTAAGAAATAATCTAGTTTTTGTTGAAATAACACAAGTGGTTCTATTCTTATTTCGCACCCTTTTTCCATAGTTTTGGTCCTCAACGCCAATTGCAACGTCCAAAAAAAGTAAACTTATGCTTGATTTATCCGTTAAATAATTCAAAACAACTTATAGAAGAAAATTTTGGTGATATTCAAACATTCATATTTTAACAAGCAAAACACATAGTGGTGCTATTCTTATTTCGCTCACTGTATATGACCCATTCCAGCGTGACGTCACAACGTTTGCAAAACAATTTTTTGGTATATTGTATGTGAGTTTTACAGGTACATATCGCACATTGTTTAAAATCATACATTATAAGGTCAAAATTTAATTCTCTACAATTTGAAACCAAAAGTATTTGTATAGAATAAATAGTTTACGAAATATAAGCAAAAGGAATCGTGACGTCACAACGCGCCTCTTTTCCCACTTTTCAGTTTTTTTTTACAACGCCGCAATTTTCTGCTCTTCTATTTGATCGAATTTTATGAAAATTTCAGAAAAGTATCGATTCATTACAACCAACAAATTGCTGTTTTTGATTTTTTCAAATTTTGATTTCAATTTATTTTAGAGCGATTCAGTTTCGTGACGTCACAACGCACCATTTTTTTAAAGCAGGGTTTTGCAAAGCGTTGTGACGTCACGAAATTTTATGGTTAGCTACATGAAATAAATCAAAGTTTAATCTTAAAATGAAAGCTTTATTTACTTAAAATGCTTAAAAACTTAATAAATGATGTGATTTGGTGATGAAATCGATCCATTTATTCCCAAAAATTAAAAGGAATTGAATCTCAAGCAGATAAGGTTTGCAACACTGCTCACATCAATTTTATTCGAAGTTTTTTTTTGCGATCATGTGAATATTATTTAGGACAAAACTAAACCTAGGAAATATTTATTCTTAAAATCGTTGAAATGTGTTTCTGAATCTTTTTTATCTTTAACTGAAAAGGAAAAGAAAAATAAATGATTATTTTCAAAGCCTTCGATCTTTTCAAAGATAGTTAATCGACACTAGAGTGCATAAATCAGCCATCTAATGAAAATCTTACAAGTTGCAAGCTTAAATAGATCCTAAGCCCAACACAAAGTCCAGTGCCAAATTTGGGGATTGTCCCATGGAAATAGAGGGCAGAATTAGCCTAAAATTTGTATGGAATTATGAGAAATTGGGTTTGGAAGGACTTTAAAACCAAGTTATGCACCAATTTCTGAAGTCCCTATCGGCTGATTTGTTTTAATTATAGTCATTCACAAAACTTTCATTATGACAAATACTTTATCTCAAGTTCCCATTTCGACAATGGTTTAGTTAAAAAGGTTTTTGAGTTTCAAAAATTAGCTTCTGATGGGTCAAATACAAAAAATACCTGAATGATCGTTAATCGACGCTAATTTTGAACGTTATAGCTGTTTTATGATAATTCTAATTGAAACGCGTTTCTCAGATGAAATATTGTCATAATCCAAGCTTTAAAATACTCAAATTAAAAGAAAAATTGGTTGATAAAGACCTAAATTATTGACGAAAAACGTTTTTTTTATCATGCCGAACAAAATCTACACAATTTCATACAAACTTCAGGTGATTTGCGCAACCCCTTCCCTTAGAATATGCCGACCCAAATTTTGCATGAGACCTTTTGCTAGTACATATTTGAGTTTATTTAATTTTGTAATTCAGTTCAAAGTCTCTTTTGTGAGATTTTATGTGACTACGGGGTTCGATTTGGATTTTCTAGTGACATTCTTTGAGGTGGAAATTTCAATAAGGGCAGTTTTCTATTAAAATAATTTATTCAATTTTATTTATTAATTTTCTATGAAAATCTTATGAATTTTTTAATAAAAAAGTTAATCTTTTAAGTTAACCATGTTCAAAGATTTTTTGAATCTCATTACATTTATTTCATGGAACTTATTTTGTTTGAACATAATGCCAGAATGAAATAGAAGCTACTAGCGGTGTTTTTCATTGTAACATATGTAGATATATGAAGAACTTGATCTTTTGCAAGATTTTTATTCAAATCACAGATAACTACCTGCTTTATGATTCACAAATATTCTTTTACAAAATCGATGAGGATTTCATTTGTTTGATAGTTTGTTTATTCTTGAATCAAGCGTTTTTAAGCGCTGTTTTATATGTTTTATTTGAAATGTTAAAAAACTAAGGTAATGCAAAAAAAAAATTTAGTTTCTTTAAAAACTTGATAATAGAATTCGTTTATTGAAGCAAATTGTTGTGTTGAACTTGTATTGAAGAAATACTATCATAGTGTTGAAGAAAAAGGTTTTGAACGTTTTCGAAAAAAAGGAAATAAATTTTTGTGACGTCACAACGCATTCTTTACCCGGGTGCAACTCACAACCTGCAAAACCGATTTTCAATCTAAAAATTGCATTAAATTCCACTCAGAAAGTTTGAAGAGACCTCCAATTTTTGACAATATGTGAAATTTCAGTAAATCATAAATTAAAAAACAGTAGAATTATCGTGACGTCACAACGCTTAAAAATAGATACCTTTATCAACGATTCTAGAGCGTAAACTTGCAGTAACTGTTATTTATCTTATATCATGCTTAAAAGATGGCTTTTCTACCATCCTTTTGCAGTAATTTTTTTTAACATAGCTAGGTTTTTGACAAAGTTATGTTATAAATAAAGTATATTTGCAAAAATCAATTTAATTTCATACAAAAAATTTTAAATTTCAACGTTAACATACTCAACTCTAAAAAAAGGTAGCTGAAAATCTTTTAATGGAAAATGACACTCAAGAAATAACCTTTCTAACGCTATGTAATTTATTTTTGGATAATGAAAAATAAAAATCGGTTCTCCAGTTGAGGGGTGCTTGGAATGGGTCATATATAGATATCTTTTCGAAAAGTTTATTTATTTTGAATATCTTTTTCATGAAAGTGGGATTATTTGTAATTAATGTAACCTCTGAAGCATGTCATAAATCTTCAAGAAACATTCATTTCACATTGCAATCCTTCCAAACAATTTTCCGGCTGAAAAACGGTTTCAAGAAGTTATGACTGTTTATTTTTCTGTTGACATGAAATACAGTTTTTTATTATATTTCTTGTCTCGAAACTTGAGAAACAGGATTTTCAGAACAGACTTTAGATACTTTGAGTAAAATGTTGAGTGGATGGTCGGGATTAAAGATTTCAAAATAATTTTGATAAAAAGTAGTCTCTTAAAGTCAAAGCAATTTAAGTGATTTTGACACTTTTCGGACATTGCAAGTTGTTCGACTTTTTACATGGTTTTGCGAACCAACAAACTCATTGGCTATGAAAAGCAGTTAATTGCGATTTTTAATTATATCCTACGGTTGAACAGCTCTTAAGTTAGCAAACAAAACACTAAAATTTAACTTTTTTATTTTGAATTTTTTGTTTGACAGCGAATATCATTTCTGAAGCACAAGTTAGGAATTATTTTTGTTCACATGAAATGCATTTCAAGCCAACAAAAAAATATTTCAAAAACCAAAAAATTAAGTTTTTGAATTTTTAGCACATCTCTGGTGATTTTTGAATAAAAAATTTCATCTCCCGTACAAATCAAAACAAGTTGCTCTAATTCAGGACTAATCTATTGAATACAGTGTACAGTATTTTTCTTCAAATAAAAATTCTTACAAGCATTGTAAATGCCACACTTCGGTAGCAGTACAATTCTATTATTAAAGTTTTTTTTTATAAAACCTTTCGAGTTCTAAACAAACCTCGAAAAGTTTTATGATTTACTAATATTTTTCGATTCCCTTTTTCATTTTCAAGAGCGAGTAAAGGCGCTTTATCCTTGGTCGATGACCAGAAATGATTGTGCACTGAATCTTCAGGTTTTGTGATTTCTGTGTACCAAATAAATCATTTCCAGCCTCTGAAGAATGGTCCCAGTGATTCGTGAAGCTACTTCACATAACGTATAGTTTCTTCATCAAGGAGCATTTTTCTTAGCATGCTTCCAACGATATTGCCTATTTGAAACGTATGGTACTGGTGGTCCACGTTTCTTCTGTTCCTGTGTTCCAGATGACTCTGCGTTCTCTGCTCCATGGTAGGCCCAACCAATTTATGTTTTCAGTTATTTTAATATTTTTATGTTAAAATAACGAAAAACATGAACAAAGACAAGAAGAATGCTAAAACTCTTTTATTATTCTTTGGAATCAGACATAAGTTCTGGCTATGGAAGTACGATTAGTGATTAGTCCAATGAAATAACAAAATTGTGAATGATTGATTTCATTTGATTTCATTTTTATTATCTCTTATTTGGAATTATAATCAAGTCAATATTGTACTGTACATATTAGGTTTTATCAAAAATTTTAAACTTTGAGCTTCTAGTAGATTTTTGAGTCTTTTTTTAAATAAATAACTTCAAAGTTTGAAGCTTGAAGATTAAACCCAAAAAAGGTAAACTTCTTAAGCGGCACTGATTACACTAGTTTACAAAATTTTAAAAAAAATCGTGAACTTGATTAACTGACCAACATTTTTAATGTGAAATCGGGCGCTGAATCCAAAAATGAAATTCAAAAAAATATCAGTAGAACCGTTTTTGAGTTATGCTCCAATTATGAAATTTTGGAAAAATTAAAAAAGTTCTTGTACTTAGATTGAAATATCTCGGAAGGCTTAACAGTAATTTGAAATCCCTCTTTTGCATATTGAAGGTGAATAAATTTTCTATCGATCATCTGAACACTGTTTTTGCGTTTGACCAACAGTATTGTTGATATTAGTGACTTTATGAGAGAAAAAATTATAAAAAACGCATTTTTTAAGAGAAAATTTTGTTTCAACGAAAGTTTTAGACTCAATGGTAGCATTTAAAAAATCTGATTTTCTTTTGTACTTAAATGTCAATTTGAAACAAAGATTTCAAGTGGTTATTTATCGAAATCGGTTGAAAATTGAAGAAGTTATGGCTACTTTACTATAACTGTAATTTTTGCAGTTTTTCATAATTTAACGAACCACAGTACACTTATCATAGTATAGGAAGAATAACACATGGTAAATCTCACTCGCTCCAAGTCAAAATTATTTATTAGCTTACCAGAAGGTCACATGCCAAGTTTCAGAAAGATCTGACCATAGGAAGGGGTTGCTTGAGTCTCAGACGTGAATAAATTTTTAATGTTTTCTGCCCGGGAGGAACAAAAAGTACTGGTTTTTTATCAATAACTTCTCTCATCACTAGCCGATTGCTTTTTATGGTTGATTTTCTTAAAGCCTGAGTTAAGACAAATATTTCACACGAAGACTGCAACACGATTGGACTTGAACTAAAAAAGTTATTGCAGTTCAAAGGCCGTAGATTTTGTCCAACACGCAATGAGTACTTTTTACTCATTGCGTTTTATACGAGAATTTATGACTAAAATACAATCTTTGAACCGCAATAACTTTTCTGTTTCAAATCCAATCGAGCTACAGTCTTCGGGTGAAATATTTGTCTCAACTTAGGCTTTAAGAAAATTAATCATAAAAAACAATCTGCTAGTGATGAGAGAAGTTATTGATGAAAAACCAGTATTTTTCGTTCCTTCCGGGCAAAATACCTCAAAATTTTATTCACGTCTGAGACTCAAGCAACCCCTCCCTATGGTCAGATCTTCCTGAAACTTGGCATGTGACCTTCTGGTAAGCTAATAAATAATTTTGACTTGGAGCGAGTGAGATTTATCATGTTTCATTCTTCCTATACTATGAAGAGTGTACTGCGGTTCGTTAAATTATGAAAAACTACAAAAAATACTATTATGGTAAAGTAGCCATAACTTCTTCAATTTTCAACCGATTTCGATTTATAACCACTTGAAATCTTTGTTTCAAATTGACATTTAAGTACAAAAGAAAATCAGATTTTTTAAATGCTACCATTGAGTCTTAAACTTTCGTTGAAACAAAATTTTCTCTTAAAAAATGCGTTTTTTATAATTTTTTCTCTCATAAAGTCACTAATATCAACAATACTGTTGGTCAAACGCAAAAACAGTGTTGAGATGATCGATAGAAAATTTATTCACCTTCAATATGAAAAAGAGGGATTTCAAATTACTGTTATGCCGTCTGAGATATTTTAATCTAAGTACAAGAACTTTTTTAATTTTTCCGAAATTTCATATTTGGAGCATAACTCAAAAACGGTTCTACTGAGATTTTTTTTAATTTCATTTTCAGATTCAGCGCCCGATTTCACATTAGAAATGACCTTCAGTTTACTGAGTTCAAAAATGCTGTAAACTAGTGTTATTACTTCACAAACTACTAAAACAAACTTATACCCTCTTGAAATCGAAAGCATAATGATATTAATTCTAGGGAATTCGACTTTAACTATCGACATAATCTTCAGACGTAATTTTTTTTCGAATTTTTCAACGGCTAGTCGGGTTAAGATCTTCACAAAATTTGCATCGGAAATCCAACAAAAAGGAGTGGTTAGTGAAAAAAGTTTGAAAACCACTGGTTCAGTGTAAAATATCGAACAGTTTTTAATATATATTTTCTTTTTTAATTACTGATTGAAGTTTTAAGGCATATAAAAAGTTTTAAATGATTTCCAATACTGAATTAGGCTAAACAAATGTAAAAAAATATTATAATATATGGTTTTTATGCAGTAAAGTGTTAAATGCTATTTTTTTTATTTTCTTGGATTTCCATGAATTTCCGGCAAAAGGATCACCAGATTTCCCGATTCGCGTGGAAGATAAAATGGTCGGAAAGTGGTTACTCTATCTGTGAATTTTTAAAATTCTTTCCTTTAACGAAATTTGAAAATTTTTGATTTCATTGAAATTTATGAGTAAATCCGAAAAAAATCACATATTATGTTTTCTTGAAACTTAAGCTTTTCATATTAAATCATGAATGTATACAAATGCCATCAATAATAAATATTTGTTCAAATAATTTTAAGGAAAATTTCATAAACTAGCCCGTGTTTGATCGCAAAGTGCATTGGATTAAGAGAACCCTAAAATTAAAAACCTGTCAGCGATGCCAAATTTTATTTTTTCTGAAATCGTAGAGATCCTCTTTAATATGCAACTTTAAGAAGGGCTTACTTTTGACGAGGGTTTGTGATATAGCTCAGTTGGCAAGTCTGTTGTCTCCTGAGCCGATGTCCGCGAGTTCAAGCCCAAGAGTAAACATCGAACACAGTTGTACCGGATAAGTTCTTCAATAACGATCCGCCAACTGCAACGTTGATAAAGTCGCGAATGCCATAAAGATGGTAAAACGACTATAATCGAAACAAAAAAAAAATTTCTTTTGACGATAGCGGAAATACAATAATTAATCGAATGAACTGAAAAATAGGCGAGAATAAAATAACGAAAAAAGAATATTCTCGTGACACGTTTATGAGTAGTTCAACCCTTTTTTGAAGCTAAAGCACTCTCTCGTTAATAGGACGCGGTTGAATCCGACAACCGAAAGTGTCCGATTACCGAAGGTTCGAAGAAAGTAACGCTATTTTGGGCAAATACGCAAATCGTAAAATGGGGTAAGATTGATCACTTTTTTCAATATTTTTCGATTAATTTTTCTGTTTAGGGAATGTGGCATGTTTCAAATTTTTAAAACCAGTACCGGACTTCTATGAACGTAAAACATAGTTGCAGATATTTATTAGACTACTTTAAATTTGATTTCAAAAATCGACTTCGTCTTTGTGTAAAATTTGATGCTTTGGGGTAACATTGATCAGTCTCTATATTTTTTAACAGAACTTTTAAAATTTTAAACTACAAAAAAATAGCCTTGATTTAATCCTCTATTCCCATTAATTTTTTTTTCTTCAAACTTTACCATTTGAAAGGGTTTCTAGCCTTTTGTCCTAGACTTGGTTACTCTTGGGAAACGTCCCTATTTTTGAAACATCAAAAATTTACCTCAAAATACAACAAAAACTAAACCAAAACTATACATTTTCTAAGAGAAAATGTTAAACTCTCACATACCCTCACCACCTGCTTCTTCTAAACTAAACGCTTTGGTTTCATCAGGAAGGGTGTTTGTTTGCGAGCCTTCGAAAAAAGAAATAGATATTTCAAGATTTTGAAATAACATTTTTTTTTACATTTGGAATTTTCAAAAACAAGCCAAGTTTTTCCCAATTTGAAACTCAACATGTAGGTTTTCAAACGTAGAAAAAAGTTTTGAGATATTTTAACTTAAGACTAAGTTATTGATGATTATCTGGAAAAATTTCATGTTGATCGAAGCTACCCCGGTGATCAATGTTACCCCGTTTTACGGTACCTGGTTTTCATCATATTAATGAAATATCAATAAGATCTAACTATGAATAAAAAAGAAAACTGAATTGAAATGAGTCTTAGAGGAACAAACACTTCAAATAATCAACCCAATAAAATTCCGTTCCACAAAAATTTCAACCAATTTGTAAATTTTGATCCAACGACATAAAGAGTCGTCTGAATAGTGTTAAATCCTTCGAGGAAACCTTGAATAACTACAGATATTTGAGGAAATTTTCCGCCAATTTAACTTGACTCCAGGCCCCAAAAACGTCCGATTAAAAACTGTCTGATAAACAAGCGGGAACTTTTTTTTTTAAATTGGTTTGTCACCTTAAATTAGATATCCAAATAACAAGAATATGTTCGATTTTTTTATTTCTTTTTTTTGCGTTATTTTTTTCACACATTTTTGTAGTGATGATATGCAATGATCGTTCCAAGAGCCGTAGATCTTTTTTCGACAGTTTTTATTTAAATTTGGAACCACAATATTTGCTAACTGAAAGCCATCAGTCGAAAAAAGATCCACTTCATTTTAGTAGCGATGAAATATGATGGCATGATGAGTGTTCCTTAAAGCTAAAGTCTCATTCGATTTCGAATAAATACGCGTGATTTGTGTTAATTTAGAATTCTTCTTCCTAACAAATGTTTTCTATTCTAAACTTTCAAACATGTTAATCTCAAGCTCGATTCCACCTGTCCCGCTTATCTATCGATTGTATAAATAAAAATTAGGCATCCTCGACGCTCTTTAAGAGGTGGGATGGCTCAGTCCAGTTTGTGAACCTTTTTGGCTGCCATTACGTGGCACAAGTAGAACCACTAATGTGCCAAAAATAGTCCCGTTTTACTACGTATACGAAAATATCCTTTCATGTTTAGATTTCGTTTTTCCAAGAATTACGAAAGTTGGTTTGTTTTCCATTACACTTAACCAATCATTTGTTTAAGCTTTTACTACCAGCACCATTGTTGAGATTTTTAGTAGCTCTCCTCGTCGTGATTCGCGATCTCTTAACTTTCGAGACAAACTCATTGAGTTTGCTTAACTTTTATCACTAGGAATAATTTCCGTCGATTTTTTTGTTGTTGTCAAAGTTTATGGCATTTCGTCAGTCGTGTTGTAATGTATGAAATTTTCCAAGCTTTTAAGCTTTGATGTCGTCATCGAAAAAGTTTCCGGCAACGGAAGTGGCCGATGGATTCGCCAGGGCCAGCCCATTGGCACCGGTAATGGCAGTTCCGGTGGGCGAGGACGCAGCCAATCCACCTTTTCCGGCAATGGCAATTCCGGCTGGTTTAACGGCCGCCACCGATGGATCTTCCGATTGCCTTCCGGTGGCCTTCTCCTGTTCCTGTTGCTGCTGCTGCTGAGGTTTGTCCTCCTCCTCATCTTCGATCATGGGCAGTTCCTCTTCATCAGCTCGTCGCTGAATTTGGGGCTGCTCGTTCTGTTGTTCCTGTTCCGGTTCCGGTTCGTCGTCCTCGGCCAACGAGCGACCCCAGGTCCGGTCCACCTTGTCCGGGTGCGATTCGAGCAGATCGTTCTTCAGCTGGGCTGGCACTGAAGCCGGAACGGGAGCAATCGGAGCCAGAGAGGATACAATCTGAGGCTGGAATCGCTGCTGATCGTCGTCGGCCGCCAGGATGTCCGAGCTAGGGTTACGCGCATGGATGGCTTGCAGTGGTTGGAGGCTGAAGATTGGACTCAGAGGGTTCTGCAGGGCATCGAAGTTACCATAGAACTGGGGGGTTCCGGTCAAGATGTAGTAGCTGAAATCGATACACATGGGACATTGGATAAAAAACACAACTTAAATTTACAACCAGAATCAGTGTATGTTTTATTCCATTACTAGTGAACCTGCATATAGGAGAAGACCCTCTTAGAATGAAATATGTGACAACATCGCCGAAAGCCTGGACAAAAAAAAATCCTCTGCACTATTTACTGGCTCAATGTTCAAGCTCTAAAGTGAACGCTCAGTAAATCCAACAAAACAACATTGAATTTGATGCCTTGAATCGCGCAAAACGGTATGAATGGCTAAAATGTAGTTAACAATCAAATAATTTTCCAACTAGGGACACCATCCACCAAAGCAGTGAAAAAAGTTGTACCTTATCATTTATTCATATGACAAGCTTTAAAGATATCTGTTTGATCTACAACAACAATCACAATACTCTCCTTGGTTGAGTTTTCAATAAGAATGCTGAAAGATCTACGACAAAAGCTCGGGTCGATTGGAATCGATTTTGACAGTTCTTTTGTATCGATTGGAATTTTGTGTTTCAGACGTTGCTTCTGTTACATGACAAATACAATTAGTGGATATCGTCAGTCCAAATACCTTTCAAAAAACTTCAATCGAGGAAAGTATTTACGTGTAACAAATTTTATTCTGAAATTATCTTAATCTAGAAAATAATATTTAGCTGTTATCATTTTGAGTTCTTATATTCCTAACAGTAATGTAGGCTACATAAAAAACATTGTAAAACTCAGTTTTTTCAAATTTAATTTTTTTAAAGGATTGCAGAAATTTTGGGGAACAAATATACGCTCCGTCTCAATGGAAATGGTTAGTGTCTAAATTGCGAGACATAGGTTAAAAATTCTCATTGAAGTTGAAATAACATTTTTATTAATATTTCACAGCAAAACGTTGCTTGACAACTGAATCAAATCAACTGATGAACCAATAAACCAAAATGAAAATCATAAACTGTTTTTTAATCTATTTATCATCTTCCATTGAATCAAGGGTTGATATTTTGCCTAGACATTAAAAATTAAGAGAGACAGACTCAGTACGATTTTGGCAACACGCCCGAAAATTTTTTGTTGCCGAAATCGACAGGTTGTTTATTTCATTTTTTTACTTATAACATATAAAAAAAAATCTATTATTATCATCATAAACTCAATGTTAAGTAAATTTTTAAAATTTTAATCATTTTAAATATTTTCTTACCATACCACTTACCACTTTTCTTGTTTTTCGATAATGTTTGTTCTTATTTTTCGTCATATTTGTTTTTTTTTGGTTATTCTCCATCTTTTTTAATTTATTTTTCGTCTTTTTAAGTCGTTTGTTTTTCAATCTTATGAAATTTTATTCATTTTTGTCATTTTATTAACTTTTTATTTTTTCTAACTTTTGTTTTTGTTGATTTATTATTTCAAAACGTAAAAACAAGGTGTTCGTCTTAATTGTTTTGGTCATGTTAAAGCAAACACATTAAGGTAATGTCGTTCAAAAAAACCGTGCACATGTGTCAAAATCGGATGTTGACAAAAAACGAACGTAGTCTATATATAACATATGTTCACACAAAATCTACAACTTTCAGAAATATAAAAAAAAAAATAGATGTATTTTGGCAAAATAAGAAAAATAAACAAAAGGAAACTTTCAACAACTTTTTTCTCAGAAATCAAAATTACACTCAATTTTTCGGGAAATGTCATTAATCAACGGTTTTCAACCTTTGATTTTCAGATCTTTGAAGTCGCCGAAAGAGTTGCCAGAAACATGCACAAATTTATTTTATGTTTTTTACTAAATTTTGAAAAGTTATTTTGAAAACAAGAGCTGCTAAAAATAAAACTTATTGCATATCTGGAAATAGCGGCCGAAAACTAGTCAAAATCAGTTCTTAGATGTAAATCTTCGGAAATATGTAAATTTTGTTGCCTTGTGTTATAATTGATGAGTTTTAAAGTATTTCAAATATTTGGGGCTTCATTCGAATAGACCAATTCATCAATATTTAAAGAGTAGTATTTTTTTTCAAATTTCGAAAAATTTGTAAATTTTTACCTAAATGTTCGGAGCTCTAAATGACGGAAAATTGGAACAATGGAATTTCCCTAATAGTGTTTTAATTTAAAAAAAGGAAATTAACAGAATATTGGTTAAATTTAAAAAGAATCTTAAAAACTCGTCAGAGATTTACAAGAACATTTAATTAACTCACTAGCAAATCAAGTTTTGAAGATTTATGCTAAAAACATTAAAAAAAAATCATTTCGAATTTTCTACATAATGGTATTATTATTTTGCACAAACATAATAAATAAAAGGTAGTATTTTGTTCAAAAATCTAAAGTTAAATGAATTATTGAACTAAATGTTCGGGAGGTGTGTCGAAATTTCAAAAACACAGAACAAACACTTTATTCAAATT
The DNA here is from genome assembly GCF_029784155.1 of Uranotaenia lowii. Taxonomy (NCBI): domain Eukaryota; kingdom Metazoa; phylum Arthropoda; class Insecta; order Diptera; family Culicidae; genus Uranotaenia; species Uranotaenia lowii. Next base: position 40,843 of record NW_026597632.1, read on the forward strand.
TTATATGGAATTATCCAAACATTTCTTTTAATCGAAAGTAGGGAATAAAAAGGCTTGAACAGTGATTTTTTTTATATTTAAAATTTTCGTTCGTTTTCTAGACAATCTTGAAAATTTGCTAAAAATCCACCAAAAAACATTATTAAGCTCATAAGAGTCTCAGCCTAAATGTTAGTCTGTTAGTCTCAGCCTAAACTGACAAAAGTTCTAATGATCTCCTTAAAGAGATCTTTTCTTTTGGTTTTAGACAAACAATTTTTATGAAAATCGTAAAAACAATTTCATAAATCGTTTAATCTTTTTTTGTCATTTGTTTTTTTATTGTCTCCGAGTGAATCGGAACTGCTTTACTCATTTTATAATTCGTCGTGCAAAATTATGCAGCACAATATTTTCAACTCACGAAAATCACACATGAGTTTTAAGGGGGAATAAGGGCAAGGCGGGAACCTTAACTTAAACTTGAGACTTAATTGACAGATAGCTCGAATGAAATGTGGGACACCTGAAAAATAAGATAATTTTCTGATAAATTGTCTTATAGTCTGCATCATGGCTGTAGGGAATAGGGGGGTTAACCCATGAGGGTCCAGAAAAAGCAATCAAGGTTTTCTAATCAACACTTAAAGTTTCACACTTCTTATCAAATTTCGATGACTGAGTAAGTTTAGTCAAAACAGAAAAATTCATTTTTGTTTACATATTTGCGATTCTTAATCCAGTTTACAATTCTTGATTAACAGTTCGAAATCATAAGAAATGAGAAATGAAAAGCTGTTTTGAATTACTGGATCAAATTTTCGTTTAAAATTTTATCCATGATTTTTTTAATCATTACTCCAATTCATTTCCAAAAATAAAATAATTATTTTCCGAATATTAAAAAAGAAATTTAAGAAACCATTTTAATTTATTTTTTCATATCCAGATTCAGAGTTCTTAAGCTTCATTGTTTTGCAGAATCCCAACAATGTTGTCGGAATGGAGAACCAAAATTGAAAAAAAATCAGAATCATTTAAAATTCATATTTGTCCGTTTAGGAACAAATTGAAACCCAAAACATTAAATTCCACTCTTTGATTCATATTTGATATTCTGATCTTGAATACGAGTTCAGAAATCGTTTTTTCTGTACATTTTAGAAATCAATCGTATTGAATATCGGAAACAGATTCCAACAATCAAAGTTTGCTATAAATTATTCGAAAGAACAGTTAAGGAACTCAATCGGAAGAGATCACAGACTTTCAATTTTGATTTTTTATTCAATTTTCAAATTTTAAATTTAAATACAACCAGTTCGTATTCACAAAAATTTCAAGTTTTAAGTAGAATCTGAGTTTAAATTGCAAGTTTTGTTTGTATGAGCCGTTTCAAATAAAGAAATTATAAAAAAAATTGCAAGTTTTGTGTTAAAAAACCCGCAGAAGCCGCAGAATTTAAGTTAAGGAATTGATTCTTACAAACAATATTTACTGAAAAAGAAATATGTTATTTTGATGTAAGAAATCCTCAGAGAATTCCATGTTTTATGAATATTTTTCAACATTATACATATTGCAGTTTTTTTCAAAGGCCGAATTTCACCTGGCTCTGTGATGGTCAAAGCCAATGAGCCTTTATATTTTTATTTGAAGTTATCAACAAAGGAAAAAAAGGCCGAATTATAAACTAAAATCATAAATTTGGGTCAAAACAGCAAGATTAAGATTTCAGCGTTAAATTTGAACCTCTAATTTTCACTTTTGAAAATAGGATTTATTATTGACAATGCACGAATATTAAAATTTAAAAATTTACTCAAGAGTTTGGTAGATTAGGCTAATTCAAGGTGAACATAGAATAAGTATTTTTAAAGAAATTGATGAGTAAGAAAAACTTTTTTTCAATATTCTCGAATCAAATATATCAAAAGAATCTTAAAGATTCAGATTGTTGAGGTAATTCAAAGATTTCAACCATCTATGAGAGTATATAAAATCAAATCCCAAAGATTATTCAACAAAAATCAAGAAAAAAATTGAAAAAAAAATCTTCAAAGCTCATTGACAGATTTTCAATCGTATTTTAGGCTTCCAAAAAACCTTTCATGAATATTTTTGTAAAACTTCTTAAAATATTTCGTTTTACAACAAAAAATGTTTTTTTTGTTTGATTTGACAAATAAAAAGAATAAATCCGGCCGACATCCGGGATTTTTTCAATGAAATCCAGGCAACCGGGCCGGGCCGGGCTGCTCCCAAATTTTACATTAAATATCCGGTCAAACCCGGGGAAAACCGGGAAATCTGGCAACCTTAAGCATGTACGTTTTTTCAGTTAAATTCTTGCCGAAAAATAACACAAAACCATTGACACTCTCTGATCAAGCTCTAACAAGGTTGGAACATAATTATCTTTAACGTATGCTTGACTTCTACGCGATAAAAAATCTTTTAATTTTTTCAATTGATGAATAAATAATTCCATTTGGAGCTCATAAAAAAATTTACATTAAAAATGAATTTGAAAACATTGCTCAATTTTTTTTAACGTAAAAATGAATCATTTGAAAAAGTGGGAGCACAACAAAATAAAGTCCTTTGAACTAAAAAAAACAACCTGTTTATCTAAGACTTTTTTTTTAAACGAACACAAACACATACAGGATCTCAATGAAACATGATGTTTCATGAGCTGTGTGGTGGCGGCTCATAGAATACTACCACTGGGATACTGGTCCACGTCGTAAAAGGCGACTTATCCAGTACTTCCCATATGCGTTAGTCATTCTTCAAATGCGACTATCACATTGGGAGGGGGGAACCTTGGCTTGGTTCCAAGCCAAGTTTCTTCAGGGAGGATTCACCAATTGTGCTTATTGCTATTAATGCGCATGCACAAGTTGTATTCTCCTAAATTTTGTAAACACCCGCTTCAAGGTGGTTCTGTGCCTGCGGGCCCCAAAGTGGGGGTAGGAGGGTGTATAATAATCCTATCTTAAGCAGAACGTTGTTAAGGTCTGCACTATAGCCAGGCACTGGTGCAAAGGGCCGTGTTTTTCCTGGCAACTCGTGGGATTCAGATTATACACACGATTTTAAAATTTTCATCCTGTATGGGATACCCCGCTTCATGCGTCGATATGAAGGTGCAGAGGTTCTTGTGTGTGATGGAAATATGTGTGGAATTCTTTGATAGAAATGCTTTCTATTAAGGTTGCACAGATAAATCTGCAGCACAAAAGAACCGCTACACTGAACTTATGTCGTTTAATCCTTAATGGAACTGCATCAATCGCCTTGGTCCAAGAACCCTATTTCCGAAATGGAACTTTTTACTTAGGGAATTTGCTCAAACCAAACTTTACTGTGTTCAGTGTAATTGGAATGACTAATGCCCGAATAATGCCTCGTGCATGTATATTGATAAACAATTCTTTAAATGCAACACTTATACCCAATCTAACAACAAGCGATATTTGCGTCGTTCAGGTTTCGCTGCCTGATAGAAAATACGTCTACTGTTCAGCATACTCACCATATGAACAATCATCCCCTACGGATGATTTAAAAAATGTCATTTCATTCTGTGAATCACAAAATTTACCTCTTGTAATTGGCTGTGATGCCAATGCCCATCATTTTGTATGGGGTAGCTCAGATATCAATCTGAGAGGCTTAAATTTAATGGAATATTTAAGCAGCACTGATTTAGAAATTCTAAATGTAGGAAATAAACCAACTTTTGTTAGGTGTGACAGAGAAGAGGTGATTGACATCACACTTTGTTCTAGAACAATTTCTCAGGAAATTTCAAATTGGCATGTGCCTAACGAAGAATCGATTTCTGATCACAGGTTTATCTATTTTGAACACTCAGGTGAGTTTTTAGAAACAATTACATTCAGAAACCCAAGAACAACTAATTGGGACCTATATTTAGAGCATCTTGCTACTAAATTTCATGGATATACACCTGAAATTACTACTCCTTCTGAGTTGGATGAAGTGGTTGCAAAAACCACCGAAATTATTTTTAATTCTTATGAAGAAGCGTGTCCCTTACGAACGTTGAAATTCAACAAAAACAGTACACCATGGTGGAACTCAAATCTCAGTAAATTACGAAAAGACTGCAGACGCTCTTGGAACCGAAGGCGCACGGAAGGTTTTGATGCCTTCAAGTTGGCTCGCAGAGCTTACCGGAAAGCAACGAGAGCTACCGAACGCTCAAGTTGGCGGAGCTACTGCACAAACATTTCAAGCTTGCACGAAACAAGTAGGTTCAATAAAGTCTTAGCCAAATCAAAAGATTATCAGGTTTTATACCTTAAAACCCCTAGTGGTGATTATACATCAAACGACGAAGAAACATTAAGTTGTTTATTCAATACTCACTTTCCAGGATGTGTTGATCAAGATTCATCGATAGAGCCTGAGTTCTTTTCTGGAAGTCTAGATTCCTTGCATTTTGCTCGGAAAATAGTTACTACAGAATCGATCAAATGGGCAATCGATGGTTTTGCTCAATACAAATCTCCTGGAAGTGACGGTTTATTTCCAGTTTTGCTTCAAAAAGGTTTCGATCATTTCAAACACATACTAAGAAAAATAATGATAAGCAGTTTTGCTCATGGATATATTCCTAAACTTTGGCAGCAGATAGCCGTGAAATTCATCCCTAAAGGAGGACGATCATCATACGACGAAGCCAAAAGCTTTCGTCCTATTAGTCTAAGTTCATTTCTATTAAAAGCACTTGAACGTTTAATTGATCATCATATCAGGCAAGAATGCCTTGTCCAACATCCGCTTAATGCGACACAACATGCATACCAAACAGGAAAGTCAACATTAACTCTTCTGCACAACGTAGTACATAATATTGAAAATAGTTTTTCACAGAAAGAATCATGTCTAGGAGCATTTCTAGACATAGAAGGAGCATTTGATAATGTCTCGTTTACATCAATAATGGATACGGCACTACTTCATGGAGTGCCTAGTGTTATAACTAACTGGATTAGCGCAATGCTAAGTAACAGGAATCTTCATTCATCTTTAAGACAGGCTTCAATAACAAAAGTTAGCACACGTGGTTGCCCACAGGGAGGTGTACTATCACCCCTTTTGTGGAACCTAGTTGCAGACGGCTTGTTGAGAAAACTCAATGACCGTGGAATACCAACCTATGGATTCGCAGATGATTATCTTCTGCTGGTAAGAGGTTTGTGCATAAGCACATTATTTGATATAATGCAACAAGCTCTGCGCTCTGTTGAACGGTGGTGTTCTCATGTAGAACTTTCAGTTAATCCTCTAAAAACTAATATTGTTTTATTTACTAAAAAACGTATCACCCGCGGGGTGCGCCCTCTGCTGTTTTATGGTTCCGAAATCACCGTGTCTAATCAAGTTAAATATTTGGGTGTCATTCTTGACTCCAAATTAAACTGGTCTGATCACATCGAATTCAGAATCAAAAAAGCATGCATGGCTTTCGGACAATGCCGACGTGCAATCGGAAAAAACTGGGGACTCAAACCCAAACATATTCACTGGATTTACTCCACAATAGTAAGACCAATTCTGGCCTATGGGTGTCTAGTGTGGTGGCAGAAAGGAGAAGTTGCAACAGTTCGGACTAAACTAAATCACCTTCAAAGAATATGTCTCTTAGGGATGTCCGGATCGTTCACAACAACTCCTACTGCAGCACTATAAGCTCTGTTTTCTATCAAACCTCTACACTTGTTCCTAAAACAGGAAGCCTTCTCATGTGCTTTTCGTCTACAGGCAGTTGGTCTCTGGCTGTCAGGAAATATCGAAAGATCATCGAGTCATACAAATGTGTGGTCTGAATTAGTTAGATTAAACAAGTTTAATCTAGCGCCAAACGATTTAACACTCTTGAGTAGTTTTCCCTACATGGGGTTTAAAGTCAAATTTCCTTCTCCTCAAGAATGGTTATCAGGTTTCGTAGAGGACCAAATGTCCTCTCATATTGTATTCTATACTGACGGTTCATTATCAAACGGCCGTGCAGGTGCAGGAATTTACTGTCACGAGTTGAACATAGAATATGCTCAACCTCTAGGAAAATATTGTACAGTCTTTCAGGCTGAGCTATATGCTATTATGTATGGAGTGCAAATTGCACTTCAAAAGAAGATTATGTTCAGAACAATTTATTTCTGTTCAGATAGCCAAGCAGCTATCAAATCACTCAGTGCTTCCAGTTCTAGATCAAAACTGGTAATCGCATGCCGGAAAGCAATCGAAGAACTTGCTGAAGGCAATGGATTAAACCTTCTATGGGTACCCGGACATAAGGGAATTTTTGGAAACGAATGCGCCGACGAACTCGCTAGAACTGGGTCGGAAAAGGAATTTTACGGACCAGAGCCGGCTGTCCCAATATCACCATGTTGGTTCAGAAACCAAATTCAAACTTGGTCCTCTAACCAGCATGAACGATACTGGGAAGAGTTGGACACTTGTCGTCAAACTAAATTATTTTTAGAAAAACCATCTCCAATCATATCGAGTTACTTATTAACTTTAAATAAATCTCATTGCAGCATCTTGATCAGAGCACTCTCCGGTCATTGTAAACTCAACTATTACATGCACAACATTCAGCGTGCTGAATCTCCAGTATGTGGTAGTTGTGAATCAGATGTGGAAGATCCCTTCCATCTTATATGTAACTGTTCCTCATTTGCCAGACTACGTTTTCGTACTCTGGGATCTTACGCTTTAAGCGAATCTGAGTTTAAGAAATTAAACTTAAAAAACATTCTATCATTCCTTACCGAATGTAGAAAAGAGCTTTAATGCTAATAATCCCTAGTGGAAAGGCTTTATGCCATCTTAAATAGATTAAATTTATTTCTTCCTTTTATAGGTTTTTCAGATTTCTCAGGTAAATGATGAAATCTTGGATAAAAAAAGGCTAGGCACAATTTTCCCGTATGTTTGGATAACGTGCCGCTATTAAGCCTACCCCCATTCTGATACCTGATACCTGAAAAAAAACAACCTGTTTATCTAAGACTTTTTTTTTTAAACGAACACAAACACATACAGGATCTCAATGAAACATGATGTTTCCTCGAAGAGATTACTTTTTCTTAACTCTAATCGTACCTCCTTCGAGGATATGATGGCTAGCATCTTACAAATGCTATAACCACCAACCCACCGAAAAGTGTACTATGTATGCCGTGACCGGGAATCGATCTCATACCCCCTGGCTTAGAAGACTTGAAGGCTATCCTCTACGCCACGGGCGGCGGCTAAATTGATTTATTCGATGTGTAAAGTATTTGGCAGCATTTGAGTTTAAACTAGGGTTACCATATCCTTAAGCACCAAAAAGAGTTACATTCAGTTCATTTTCTAAATGGTCGGGGTTCGACCAGACCGAACTGAACGCCATCAGCATTTTCTCGAGTCAGTCGAGTTTAATGTAAGGTACACCGGGGTAAGTGTGGACGCGGGGTAAGTGTGAAAGATGGCTTTAAAAACAATACTGTGCACTATTTTTTCAAACTTTTGATGCAGAATGTTCAATTTACTTGTAATCTATCCAATAACTGTGAAAAAGATACGATTCAGACAATAACGGATGTTTACAGCGACTTTTTCGGAATTTTTTATTTTCAACTACGATGTCGAGTTGATGTGCATCTTTTTCAATTGCAAATTTCTCCTAAACTAGCTGGCTCTCGATGAAAAACTCTACATTGAAACAATCCTTACATTCCAAACAACCAGTTGGAAAAGAAACGGCGGTTAAAAATTAAGAAAAAAGAGTTTATTTACAAAAAACTAAAATTTTGTTTCCAACCCCTACCTGGGGTAAGTGTGGACGGCTTTAAAAAGACTTGATGTTTACACATTTTTTCAATTTTCTGTCCTTCATCCTTTATGAGTTGTATTATTTAGCTATATTTAGCATTCGGATCATGGAAATTTGAGTAACGTACTTATTTGTTCTGTGTTTTTGATAAAATCGGATCTCGTGTGTTGTAACATTAATTACACACTATAATTATAGTATCATGAACTTTTTTCAAAATTTTGGACGGTTCGAGCAATAAAGTAACGTATTCAACCAAGAAAACACATTTTTTTTTGAAAATTTCCTGAGAAATCAAAGGGAAAATCTACCGTCCACACTTACCCCATAAAGCGGGGTAAGTGAAAACACCAGCCGTCCATAACGATTTACGTGATAACTTTTTTCGCTTTGCTTCTATCGAGCTCATCTCTTCAGCGTCTGTAAACAACATGTTCTGCATCGCATTGAACGTCAATTTATCAAAATTGCTCCACTGCTGATTTTTTAATGATTTTTTAAAGTTGAACTATACGAAAACCCGTCCACACTTACCCCGGTGTACCATACAAATATTTTCCACTATAGACGAAATAAGTAAAACTTTAAAATCAGAATCAATAGTTTATAATACAAGGAACGCATCCCAGTGAACTACTTTAGATGTTTCGGTTTCACATGAGAATAACAAGAGTTTCAAAATCTGCAGTTTAGAAATTTTCTCATGGCATTCAGTTCGGTCTGGTCGAAGGCAGGCCAAATATTCTTAGCCACTAAGGTTTGTCACTGACTGTATAGATAGTCTTGTTCAGAAAGTTGATTTTCACCTACCGATTCGGGATTGATTGAACACCGGCCTTGGTCGGTAGCCGTTCAACATCGGCCGGACTCATGAACATCTGCTGCTTTTGCATCATCATCATCTTCATCATCTCCTCACTCATCGCAGCAGGAGTTGTAGAATCAGCTTCATTCATGGAAGCCGCCTCGCTTGTCTCCGATATTGGGGCTTGGCCAGGCGCCTCGGTGGGCGATTCCGCGGCCGGCTTTTCCGTCGACGTTGGCTGGAAGAAGTTGAGGAATTGGTCGAACCAGTTTGGTTCCTGCTGCTTCAACGAAACCAACCGGATGGGCTTCTCGTGATGCTGTAGCTGGACGCTGCTACTCAACGGAATCGAGGGATAGTAGTAGATCAGTTCCTGTTTCGGTTCCAGCTTCAGGTGCTGAATCGGCTGGATCAGATGCTGCTGAATCTTAACGGTGGCCGCCGATTGAGGCTGCAGCAGATAGTACTGAGTAGCCGGCTGGTGAATGATCGTGGTCGTCGGGGCCGATCGAATGCCGCCGAAAGCTGCTAGCAGGAGAATTACCGACGATAGTCTTCCCATCTGGTTAATTAGAAGAAAGACGGAGAAAAAACGACATTGAATCTTGATTAAAAATAAGCGGGAATCATCATAATTAAAACGAGTTTCAAATAAGCCGTATCATCATGCTCGAGGAATCTTTTCTCTGGTTGATGTAGCAAAACCGTGGGCAAGGTCAAGAATGATACAAACGGCAGAGCAGAAAATAAAAAACGGTAAAACGAGATTCCAGGGAACTGATTGCACTTCAAGAAAGCCTCTGAATGGGGTCCCGGAGCAATGAACGGAACATTATCGGCACCGGCACCGACGTGGACCGAGATCGCGGTTCGATGGCCAAGTTCCAACGACATTCTGGTGCCATGGGCTGCATTAAGTAAGTGCATCGTAATCGTAACCGCGCAAGTCGTGCGGTTTTATGGAATTTACTTTGGTACCTGATTCGCCCTTTAAAAACTGCAGCTGACCATGACTTTGTTTGTTCAATAGGGTAAACGACTAAATCACACAAATTTTTGAAGTTGAGAATCCACTGACTAATAAAGAAAGAAAGACTTAAATGATTTAAGGAAATTTTGCAACGAATATTGTCTAATTACTTGTAAGCTCCCAGCTGCACAGACATGTGTATTTTGCTAATAAGCTAATTTCTTAACATTAACACATTAACCGTGAAGCAGTCTTTGCCGAGAAACATCGAAAATTCGGTATTCTATGTTTTAAAACTAGAGAGAGAAAATTCTACAAAATTAATATCTTTGTGCTATTCTTCCAGTGGAGAGATAATGAGGCGTTGGGGGCTCCCTTACAATTTTTAACATATGTACCCTCAAACGAAGCATCATGCAACAAAAGGTGATTGCATTATTTGTAAATCACAACACTTTTTCAATTTTTATTTTCTTTTTTTTTAAACGAACGCACACATATAAGATCTCAGTGAAACTTAATGATTCTTTGAAAGGAATCTTAATTCTACTTTACACTAAAGCGTACATCTTACAAGGATATAATGGCTAGCATCTTACTAATGCTAACACCACCAGCCCACAGAAAGAGTGCTATGTATGCCGTAACCGAAACTCGATCTCATGACCTCTGGCATAGAAGATTTGAACGCTATCCTCTAAGCCACGGTCGGCATTTTAATATTATGTAAAAAAGTCATCATTTTACGATAATTGAATGATAATGACATAGTATCTCACATCGTGAGAATTTTTTTCAAAGTTTTTCATTGTCATAATAAAATTTAAAAATCGAGCAATAGATGTACAAATTTTTACATTTTTCGATGCCGTAAAAAACTTTTCCCAGTTTATATTGCTTTTTTTATCCTATGCCAGTGGTTGGCAAGCTTTTGAGTTGGAAACTTGAAATTTCCAAAATTTCTGAGTTTGAAGAGCCCCGTGAATGATTTATTGTTTTGTCTTTTATTCAAAAAAAAGTTTATGATCAATGAAAAATTACAAAAATTACTTTAAAACCATTACAGTTTTTTTTATCTCTTGGATATTTCCTTTAAATCATTTTCTGATTACTATTTAAAAAAACGGACACAAACCCATACAGGATATGATGCTTGGCATCCTACAAATGCTAAAACCACCAACCCACAGAAAGTGTACTATGTATGCCATGACCAGGATTCGATCTCATGTCCGCTGGCTTAGAAGATTTCAAGGCTATCCTCGACGCCACGGGCTGCAGCTGAAAAACATGAATTCTATTCTGAATCTTCATCTCTTCTTACATGGTTTGATTCTAGATCCATTAAAATGAGAAGGCAAATATCGAGTCAAGAAAATTAAAAATCCATATCAAGCTTAAATGAATACTTTGTATGATGTAAAAATGAAAGATTTGAACACATTAACATAAGCAGAAAATTCATATTTTTTTTAGGCTAAGAAGAGCTTATAAAATTGCAAAGTCAAAATTTTATGCATCTGGAAAATTAAAAAATCTCAATTTTTGTCACATGTGATTCTTCAGTATTATGGAAGCAATCGAATGAAGAAATAAATTCTATACATTGAAGATCATTCATCAATGCTTGCTAACGCTTAGATTACTGGTCAAAAAATCTGCGGTTTGACCAGTATAAATCTGTAATAATGTGATTGTGTAGTCTTCATTGAAAATTTGTGACAAATAAGATAGAAACAGTACATTTGAACAGGCAAAATCAGTTCAAGCATACTTTTTAAGTTTCGGAAAAAAAAAATAAAAATAAATCAACGGTGATTAACTCTAAATCATAAATGAAAAAAGTGTGCCGGTACTGAAACTTCGTTCAAAATTTGTGTGCTTTTGGTAATTATTGGCTGCAGTCATCATACTCGAAAATTTAAGTGAGTTCACAGACTCACAAATGTACTTTTTTGTAAATACATACAATTTAATTATGAAAAACTGCTTCGGGGTGTAAGGGTGAATTTAGTTATTGATACCAAATCTTGAGCCTGTGATTGAATTTTTTCAAATAGATTATCAGAACTAAAATTTTCTTTCATTCTCTATGCTGATTAGAGCTTGAAAAGCTGTCAAGCTTAAATTTGTAGTTTTCAATTCTGAATTTTGGAATTTTGTAAGTGAGTTTCATGTATCTTTTCACTTTCTTATTCTCATTTGTTTATTTAGAGAAGATTTTAACCGACATGGTCATTCTGGTTAAAAAAGTTTACAATGTGTTTATGAACTTAAATTTTATGAAAAAAATTAGCACTTTTAAGAAACTGTATGAGATTATCTTCGGAATCTTTTCACTTTAAATAACGGACAAATTATCGAGAAAGCTTTTCAATTTTTTTTCCTGTACGTACCCAGGCCAGGCAAATCCAGTCATTGGTTCTTGATACTTTCAACTCAAAACCGAGTAATATCTGGGTAATTTCAGCCAAAATCTAAGTATTTCCGGAAAAAGGGCAAGAAAAAGCTGTAAAATATACACACGAGATATAACTATTACCAAAGCACATCAGCGGCGTTCAAATCTTATCTCACAATTCGAAAAAAATGTATGCGAATGGATTCCGCTAAAACAAGTTGAAAATTTGGAAATTCGTTAAAATTGCGAATAAAACCTGGCAACCAAATTTTTTCTTTGAAAATCCAGGTTGAAAGCAATCTGGAATGCTAATGAGGTATCTATATTCAAATTCATTGAAGTTATCGTTTTTAATTCAAATAATTAAGATAGGAGTTTTTTCCAATATTTTTAAATCTCGTTTTTACCCCTAAATGTATGCTGAACCCTCATGCTTCTTCTCTAAAACATTTTCAACAGAAAAAATGTAAAATTTGTTTCGAACAAAATAAAAAATTACCGCAATTGGAACTTTTTGCATTATAAAAGTGTTGCATACAGCCCCAGTTGACGGTAACTCAAGAAGTAATCAAGCAAATGTAACCAAATTTGGTATGGGATAGTATTGGGACACGAGAAATGATTCTATGATTAATTTGAGACCGCCTCTTCTTCCATTTTGGGTTATGGAAAGAGAGGATGGGGTTTTCATATTTTATTTTTTGCATAACTCGAGAGCTAAGCGAGCAAATGGAACCAAATTTGGCGTGGAAGTATATTTGAGAACTAGAAATGCTTCTAGAAATATTGGGTATCCTTCTTTCCTAAAATTTAGAACGAACTGAATTTAAAAAAAAAACGAACAGCTTTAGTACAGCTAAATCCTGAAATATAAAAAATGATTTTATTTTTATTGTTAAGTTAAATGTTCTTAATAACTAAGTTCTCTAAAGTAAAAAACGAATTCTTAAAATTCATGTTTTTGTTCATCGAATTCCTCATTCGTTTATTGAGAGCTATCAGTTTGTAGTTAAATTTTTTTTCCTTACTTTGAACTTCACTGACAAATTTCTTATTATATTAAAATTTCAAGTTTATATTTCATTTTAAAAAATGTATTTAAAGTACTCATTTGATAAATTAAGACCTAATTGAACATAACAAGTTAATTTCAAATCGTGATCCTGGCTTTAAGCTCGTAATATTATTTCCTAATGTTTCTAGAGATGAAATATATGTCAAGAATCAGATTTTTAAGATATGTTTAATGTTTAAATACCGGTTCTTTTAATTTAAAAAATGGATTGGAATTCTGAGCTCATTGTTTAATCATGATGTTTTACTTCTGTCAAATCCTCATTTAAAAAATTAAGACGTTATTAGAACATAACATGTTGATGTCAAATCGTGATCTTGCTTTTTTGCGTGGGATATTATTTCCTATTGTTTCAAGATATGAAATTTATGTTTAGAATCAGCTGTTTTATTTAAAATATGATTGATGTTTGAATACTGAATCTGGTACTGGTTGTTTTATATACTGGTAAATTTTTAAAGTTTCATTAACGACACTTTACCATCCTTATGGCATTCGGGTCGAAAATATACTGGTTCTGATTTCATTTTTGAAATCTGATTCTAAATTGCGTTTTCTAGAGATCGTTACTCATATGGATTCAGAGTTATGATAAAAAAAAAATAAAATATTTCACTAAAGAAGAGAAAAGAGGAACGATTTTAAATTCAAAAACTTGAAATTTAACAGTTTTCTAAATATTTATAGTTCCGAAATAAAAATTGTGCTATTATTTCCAAATAAACAAAATTTATAAAAAGGTATTCTTGAAAAATTTACACAACTGTTTTTAAGCAAGTATTAGATGTATGAACAATTATTTTAAACATTATGTTACGAAAATGGACAAAAATTTAAAAACATAATGTTTTTGTTCAACCAGGGTCGTAGAAAAAATCGGTTAAAAACTGTGAAGGTTCTATGTAATTTTTCAGTTTTGAGTTATTTTACAATTTAAAATAGGTTTTCATTCCGATGAGATTCAAATTTCTTTATGTTGATTAAAAAAATTAAAATGGATTTTAAAGGTTTCATTTAAGAGAGCAACTTTTTGTGAATACTAAAAATAGCAAAGGATAAGCTATTTTTTTTCAACCACAATATATACAGAAATTTAAGTAAGAGATTAAGTTTGCAGTTCAAATCAGATTTATTTTCAACGCTTGTAAACTCGATAAAAATTTAAGATTTAAGTTTGGAACTTTTTAAATAATTTGCAATAAAAATAATGTTTAACAACAAACCAATAATATGAGTTTGCAGCTTCATTTTAGCTTGAACAATAGACACAGGTTGTTTCATCTTGAATAATAAATTGAATATTTAGAACACAATAAAATTTAAAAAAAGTTGAAGTTAAGATTTTTCTAGGAATTATAAGTTTAATTTTAATTTAAAGTTTAATTTTATATTTGTGGTTTCTTCTGGTTTGTTTTGACTTTGAATCCAGAATTACAACTTTGAAACTGCGATCTATTGCAATTTGAATCCCTAATGAAACTCTCATATTTATATTTTTATCTTGAATATTGAAACTAGCTTTGAGCTTAATCTGAATCTAATTTTTAATATCAATTCTGGACTTGAATCCTGCCTTTTAAACCTTATTTCAAAATCTGATTTCCGAATCTGGAAACAATTTTTTTTTCTTAGTTCTTGATTATTATTTCTTTTAATTAAGAACCAAAAAGCTAAATTTGTATCAGAAATCCAGGATTCTCAGATATTTTTCCGCCAACTTTCGGGTCGTGCAATTTCGTGTTATTTCCCCAATATCCTCATATTTCTTAATTTTTCAATTCATAAAGAAAGCACTTGAAGAACCATTATTTTAAACACGTCAGTAAATTTTAAATCATATTTAAGTGGACAAAAAATCGTTTATGTTAATTTTGCTGATATTTGCTAAAAAAACTGGAACGCAAGATACATAATTTTAATGAATTAAATCAAATTTTCATTTGATTTAACAAATAAATTTATAAAAATATTGGGCAACGTCTGGGCAATCTGGCAAGCTCAGTTTAATTGAAATTCGATACTCGGGACAAAATTTCAATAAACGAGTGAGATTTTTTTTAAACTGTACTAGAATTGTGGGTTTGGAATAAAATTTCGAGGTTTTGTCTTTAGTTTTGAGTCGAAATAGTTACTCTTGAATCATTTTAGTCGTTCATCAAAATTTGGTTAAGAATTTGAAAGTCTAGAAAAGAACATATCACTGGGTTTTTAGAACCTCATGGGGGGGGGGTGTTGGGGTTAACACCCCATCTCGTTCCTTCTGCCATGTGTTCAACTATATCTATATTTTCTCATATTGTGAAAAAAAAAACGAAATCACAAAAACGACGAATCATGAAAAAAAACATAAATTCAGTTTGAAGGAAACAATCAATTCGAGAATTCAAGGCTTTTCAAGAAAAAATCCTAATATTCAAATGCTGCATCCATCTGTTAAAATCAGAACTTCTAATTTAAAAATTTCTTACTTTCATTTGCAATTTAATTCACCTTATGACAGTTTTCACCTAACTTCAACCACATAAACATTTCTAGCTCCGAGCCTATTTCTAGTAGTGAATTTTTATAGAATGTGTAAAAGAAAGTACCTAACAAACATTCTGATTTAAGTAAAAAGCGATATAAATCAAATCTCCATCGCAAAACCACATTTTATTTCCTGCATCAATATGCATGGCGATCACACTTTGTATCGGTCCGAAAAGCTTTGCCAAGAAATTTGAATCTTAATTCGAGTCGAATCCGAAAACTTGAAATGCAAGAAAAATGCTCTGCATAGGTCAGAAGGAAAGCTCCACCAATCTGAATCAACAACGCCCGAATGCCGTCAATGGTATCTCGAAATCGCGAACTTTCCCGTCGTTCGTCGTCAACGTCGACCAGTTTCAGTTTTATCTCTCTCGCCACGCCAGTTATCGGTGCCATTTATTCACCAAAAAATTTTTGTTGGCACCGTTCCATTTTTTTCGAACCAGGGAATAAATGTTTAAAAGCTCCGCTGTTGCTTTTCGACCAGTTCTGAGTTTGGTTTTTTTTTTTCTCTGGGGAATGGTTTTTGGCTTGAATGGAAACGGCGTGGTGGGGACAAAACTGAGCTGAAACACACCACAAACAATGCCGGGAAGCCTTGAAAAGCTGAAAAGCTGCAGCAGCAATGAAGGTCAAGTTTCGCTCGTCGTCGCCGTCGCTTCTAGGGGGGATTATTTCGAAACTTTTATGCATGCGAAATCGGTTTTTCGTTCCTTTTTAAAGCCCCATCTAGGGTGGTCAGATTTTTGTCAACTGTTCGCATTGCGTTGATTTAAGGAACTTTCTGCGAGTCCATCATAAGCAGAAAAAAAAAAAGAAAAACTCAAAGTTTGAATTATTTTCAAATTTAACATTTTTGTGTCATTCAGGGTTTTATAAACCTGTTATATTTAGGTGGCGTACAGGTATTGAAAAACAAACAACTTAACTTTTTGGAATTATTTTGCGGCTTTATAAGTGAAGGTTATAGATTTGAAATAAAAGACGGATAAAAGATCCGAAGAAAATTCGAAGGTGGGGAAAAGAGCGGAGAGCATTTGAAATAGAAGCTTCGCCACATACTAAATTCATTGTCCCGCACCAATTAACTATTTTGAAGGAGTAGGGTAACGGACTTATATTGGACCAGAGGACCTATTTAGGACCATCTTGTCTAGCTCTCTTATTGAACAACTAACATGAATTTTTTTAACAGATATAGTTAAAGCCCGGGCACTTAATGTAATGCACTAATTTTTTTCATAATTAGTTGCTTTGTAAGAGGCCTAGATAAGGTTGCCAAAATAGGTCCCCTGGTCCAAAATAAGTTTGTTATCCTAGTACCCGATATAGAAGGCACTACTCTTTTCGATTCAGTTACCATCCATAATTGACTGCATCGAAAAATGTAGTTTTTTTTTTTTTTTTTTTGTTTCGATTATAGTCGTTTTACCATCATTATGGCATTCGCGACTTTATCAACGTTGCAGTTGGCGGATCGTTATTGAAAAACTTATCCGGTACAACTGCGTTCGATGTTTACTCTTGGGCTCGAACTCGCGGACATCGGCTCAGGAGACAACAGACTTGCCAACTGAGCTATATCACAAGCCCTCCGAAAAATGTAGTGCTTTCTCTATTGGGCACTGCTTCTTCAATACAGTTAATTGGTGGTGGACAAAGATATTAGTATGTGGTCAAGCATGTATTCCAAATGCTCTTCGATCTTTTTACCACCTTAGAATTTGTTTCGGCCCCGTTTTTCATTTCAACACTTTAATCCTTACCGATAGAGCCGCAAATAATTTCAAAAACAAATTCATGGTGATTTCTCTTCCTAAAATGCAACTTAACTCGTTTAAAATTTTTGGAATATAAAAAAAACATCGAACTGCAACAGGATAAAGGAAATTTAAATCCATAAGGAGAATTTGATCATTAATGAAATCTCAAAGTCTCAATCCAACTGCCACCGTCGACGCTTTGCGTAAGTAAATATTTCTATATGTCGTTGACTTATGTAATTGGATTTGGTGGCCTACGCTTCCTCAGCATTTTCCTTTTGCATTTTATCTTTTATTATACAAAAGTTATTAAGTAAAGAAAAATATGAACGCTCTGCATCTTGAAATGTTGAAACTGGAAAACTCAAATCAACCTCGCTTTCTGAATTAAATTTTTTTAAATCACTCATCGCTTTTTTCGATACCTATCATTTTCTTCTTATCTTGTCTCCGTCTAAATCCTTCAATTTTTGAAATATTCTTCCTAAAAAAATATAACATTCACCGATATTGTCGAAAAAATCATAAGAAAGAATATAATTGCTATGACTCAGCTAACACTGAGTTTTGTATATGGAATCATTGAAAAACTCTTCTTCTGCGAGTATAATTCAAATTATTTGAACTAAGCAAATAAAAAGTAATTATTCCAAAAACCTATACACAACACTACAAGTAACCGAAGAAAAATATTAAACAATTTAATTATAGATAATGTTAGTATTTGTAATTTGGAACTCTCCTTGTTAGGAATCGTTTGCGTTCCTTGTTGTGTTTGCTTCAAGAGAAATTGTTCAACTGTAAAATCAACCATTAATAGATTTTTGCAAAAAATATTTCGCTATTAAGAAGCTCGAATGCTATTAAATCGTCCAAATTGTCAAAAGTGTTACCGTGGAATGGAACAAATGAGAACTTAATCTTAACAAAAATCTAGTAATTCAAATCTACACAAAACTGAAAAAAGGTCTTCATTATGTTACAGTTTATATCAGTTATTCTTCTTCTCAGGGAGCCCTTAAGGAAATTAGGAAAGCAAATGAAAATCGGAATTAAAATGATTAATTTTATAAGTAAGGAAGCCTTCTTGAGCTAATATATCGAATAGTTTCACTATAAAATAAGAAAAGAGGGCCCCTCGAGTAAGCATTGCAGAACTTTTTCCCTCATTTTTTGGCTTAATTTGAATTTCGCACAAACTATTCTCAATATCTGGCAATATCCAGGCATTTGATATTCAACATAAATTCAGACAAATCAAAGCAGAATTCAGTGATAATTCGAAAAAAAGGTATAACGAAGTGACTTAAACCACCAAAAATTTTCATTTTTTTTATTTAGATACGTCAGTAGCATTCAAATATCTTTTCAAACTAAAAAAAAAAATAAAATTTGGATAAAACAAGCACAGAAAAATTGAGCCTAACTAGGACGTTATTTGCTTTATATGTCCACTTTACGTTGAAAACCCACGCATTTCCGAATAAATCCAGAGAATCTGGGATACATACCCTACAATAAAAGATACACCTTTTTCTCTTATATATTTTAGTAGTTTTTTCTTGTATTTAAAAAAAAAGTAGCGGCTATCACGGGGGATAGATTTACTTTTTCTTAAATTTGTGAAAGTTAAAAAAATCTAGATTTTTTTTTTTGATAAATTTTTTCATAAATTTGAAAAAGTCAAGAAAGCCAAGGAAAACATTGAAATTCCTTAAAAATTGTTAGTTTTTTCGGGCTTTGTGTGGAATAAAATTTTAAAAAAACCAGACAATCTGGAATACTCACTATTGAAGCATAATTATGTGTATGAATAATGGCAAAGTTAATGTTAGTTTTTGATCATTATTGAAATTTGCGTTGATTAATGCACTCTACCATTTGATTGCCAGATTTCCCGGTTTTATCCGGGTTTGGCCAGATATTTAAAACAAAATTTGACAAAAGTTCGGGCCCTGTTGCCCGGATTTCATTTTAAAAAAAGCCCATATTTTTCCCAGACTTATTCAGTTTATTTGCCAAAAAAAAGTTGTATTGTAATTTTTTTTGAATAATGCGTCCAAAACGAAATTTTTATCAAAACTTCTGATGAAACAAAACATTTTGCAAGTTTTTTTTTCCTTGCTATGTGTTGAGTAGTTGCTGGGTTTTTACCAAATTTGCCCTGATATTGCCGGATTATTGATCAACATTTTGAAATCAAACGCCAGGATTTTGCCAGGTTTTTAGATTAAAAAAAGCCCGGATTTGTCCATCCCTGGTACGTACTAAAAAAAAATCTGGCTACCTTACTATACAACTTTTTTAATTTTGCAAAAAAGGTACCTGTAGTTTACTAAATAGGATCAATCGGCAAAACAGGGTTCCGCTATTTTAATCTTTGATTGAAATTCTAATTGAAACTTAGCCCAAATTTCATACTTTTGA
This sequence comes from Uranotaenia lowii, assembly GCF_029784155.1. Classification (NCBI taxonomy): domain Eukaryota; kingdom Metazoa; phylum Arthropoda; class Insecta; order Diptera; family Culicidae; genus Uranotaenia; species Uranotaenia lowii. The sequence goes on from NW_026597632.1 coordinate 60,659, forward strand.
TTCAATTTTTTTATTAAATCATCCTATACTAAAGGAAATACCCTGAACTCAGCATATTATTTTCTAAATGACCATTCTCAAATTGATATTATCATAGAAACGTTCTCATAGTTGAATTGCGAATTTCATTGAGTGATTCTCTAAACATGAATGTTTGTATATTTTCAATCTCATCTCAATCTCATTTTTGATTTTGTGTCTTGAACATTTTATTTCCATTCTGAATTATTGATTTCAAAGGTAACTTTTGTCACATTTAGAAGAACTTTTGAAAAAAACTTTTTATTTTTTTTAAAACATTTTTATATAGTTGAAATAAATAATTTTTAATTGTAAGTTTTCATCCGGTTTACATTTTAAAAATTTCAACACATTATATGAACACGGTTTATTGTGTTTTAAAGATTTAAAAATGAAATAACATTGAGCCCTCAGACAAATTTCAACAGAATTCAATTCAAATTTCTTTAAGATACAGACAGTTTAATAGTGAATTTCAAAACCTCATATCGAATTTTATTCAGATCCACAATTCAAAGTCTCAAAACAAAATCGTAATATCAAATTCCAAATGAAATTAAAAAACAAAACTGAGAATCCAAGTAACAATCAGAGTAAAGCAGGAATCGCAAAATATATAATTCAAATCCGAATGTTTATTTCAATTTAAAATCTTTCAAACACAAAAAAAACCGTGTTCATGTAACGTGTTAAAATGTTTAAAATGTTATCCGGATTAAAACTTAAAATTAAAAAATATTTATTTTTCTTATAAAAAAAATTTATAAGAAATTAAGAAGCTTTGGCCAAAAGAACATCTAAATGTGACAAAAGTTACCTTTCAAATCAATAAATCAGAATGGAAATAAAATGTTCAAGAAACAGAATCATAAATCTAGAAAAAGATGAGATTGAAAATATAGAAATATTCATGTTGAGAGAATTCCAATGCCAAGCCTTGGATTCCTTATGATCTGGTAAGCCGTAGTTTATCCCTTTTTCAAGTAAAGCCTCATTTTTTTACAGATTTTGTGAAAAAATTATTGTACGTGACATCATGCATTGGCAAAAATGAAGCTATCTCAATTTCTTTAAAAAGCAGCCAAAAAAAAGGTCTTTGGCTTATCTAATTTATTCCTGATTCAAAATAATTCTTGTTATAAGAATGTCCTGTATTTAAAAAACAATAGATTGTAACCCTGCCTTTAAGTTGATTTAATCAGCGTTGTAAACATTATTTGTTTCAGGAGTCAGGATGTTAAGATGTCAAGATAAATCAGGTTCAAATCTATCTTCCAGACATTTTATCTCGTACATTCCAGTTTTGCACATAAATCATTAAAAATGAAACTTCTTTAAAAAAAAATCATAGAAAACATTGGCTTAAATCGTCAGAATTATCCTCTAAAATTCAATAAAATAACTAAAAATCAAGTTCATTGGAATCTCTAGATACAATCTCTCTTCCACTTCGTATCTTTCTCCACGCCAAAATCGAACAGTTTTATCTCCACTTTATTTTAAATCTTGTAATGAAAAAATCATTTTTATTGTCCTAATGGGCATTTTTCAAACGTTTTAACAATGTAATTTTGCATCATTTTAAGTATTGTTTTTTTTCACATTCAGCACATTTTTAGGTTTATTTTTTTTTTGTTTCGATTATAATCGTTTTACCATCTTTATGGCATTCGCGACTTTATCAACGTTGCAGTTGGCGGATCGTTATTGAAAAATTTATCCGGTACAACTATGTTCGATGTTTACTCTTGGGCTCGAACTCACGGACATCGGCTCAGGAAGCAACTGACTTGCCAACTGAGCTATATCACAAGCGCTTATAATTTTTAGGTTTATGATAAAGGGTTTTATTGTCATATAAGGAGTCACTGTCATATATAATGTAACTGTATATGAATACTGTAAACTGTAAACTGTATATAGTTTAAATAATGTTTTAGTGATGTTTTGTCCGATTCAGAATTTTTGTTTATTATTATTATTAAGTTTTATTAGTAACACTTCACCATCTTCAAGGCATTCGTGTCATGGATTTATGTATGTTTTTTTTTATAATTTCAAATGTTTTGCTGATTTATTGAACTTTATTTCATTTTCATTGTTTTTTTTCTATTGTTATTGTTTCAAACATTAAAGAAAACAAATTTTAACGTTTTTACAGAGAATTATCTAGAAACTATTATTCCAGAAAAACCGTTTGATTATGTGCATTTTTGATAATGTACAAAATCAACAAATCTTACGAAATAAAACTGCTGTCTCATACTAAGATTTGTAAAATGTATTTTTACAGCTTTTAAATTTCTTTTGATATAGTTAAATTTAAGAAACTTTAATGGTTAATACGAAAAAATTATAGAAAAAGATTATTTCTAAACAGTTAACTAAGATTAAAAACTTATTTAAAGACCATGGGCAAATTGTTCTAACAACATTCTGTTGTTATCTCTGCTACTTCTGAGAAAGGATACGACGCAGTCTTTTTTTATTGCTTAAAAGTTTTTAAAAACATCAGTTTTTTCAAATTGTTCAATCTTCAAGGGTAAATTATAAAATCAGTTTCACTTATTTCCAAAAATTCTGCTCTTATGGTAACCCTAACAACTGCCAGATATAAATCATTTAAGCGTATCTTCAGAATACATTTCACTTTTTCCAATACATAATGCCGGCGAAAACTGATGCCTCATTCTCCCGAGTGGCGTTTTCCCAAGACTTAAAAAGGGAGGGGGGATTGGAGAGTAGTTTTATTGTTTCACTAGCTAAGGATAGGCAAAAACTGGCGTCTAACGGCTGCTGGGAACGAGCCAAATTTCGATGCTGCCGATCCGTATTTCATTCCTGCCGAATTCTCCGTATCCTTTGGCAGAGGGACGACTCCAGTTTTGTTTCAAATTATTGTGGATTGTGCAGCAGCACCAGAAATGAATTGCGGAAGCGGTTTGAGCAAAAGTTTTTTCTATGTTTATTTTCTGCATTCAAACCAACGATGACGCTAATTGGTCTGGGACTACAGCAGACAAAATCGATTTCCAAACAAATTGATGACCATGAAAATTTTTCACGCTAATTCGCTCATGAGTGTCAATGTGACACTATTGAAAGTTTGGCGGTTTGTTGCTTTATTCGGGTGCATCCAAATTTAAGAAAAATCCTCGAGGACCCTCAATCAATTCTTGTAATCTTTAATTTTGCATAATTACTTTGGACGCACCCTGAAAGCACAGAAAAAACTCGCTAATCAGACCTTGAGTGTCATTTTGACACTCCTCGCTTTAAGTCGCGGTATCTCCCTTGTTTCTCAACCGATGTTTACAAAAAAAATTGTTTTTTAAACCTCGTTATGTAACTCAACATGTTTCGCAGACAATATTCAGCTACAACAGTTCAGTTTTCCGTTATTCAAAGTCCAAGAAAAAAAATCCGAAAAAAACATGCTACACAAGGATAAGTTTTTGATATTTTTTTTTATGATAATGACCACAAAAAAATGTAAAAAGTTAAACAGTCAAAATTGTTTTAGTCACACCAGATAAATTTTGAAAAATGGATTGGAAAGTTGACATAATTTGGCACATTTTGGCATCTTAAGATTTTCTACGAAACAGAAATTTTCGACGAATTTCCAAAGGTAGCTGTTTTTCGAACTTTTTGTCAATTTGCATTTTCAAAGCATTTTTTTTTCAATAAAGCAGTGTATTATTCCTCTAAAACCTATTTTTTTCATAGCTGATTAATCTGATTATTTTTCACATGAAAAGAGGTATAAACTCGCTTTTTTCCTCAATAGATTCCTGGAAATCACTTAAACCGGACGCTTTCTTACCTTAGCACTCTTTCCACTTGCACTTGAAACACTTAACTAACTAACTAACTAACTAAGCACTGCAAGATCCACGATTAGATCCCGGTGTCTATCCGGCACAGACTGGAAGTACCCGGTGAAGACGAACCCTTTATAAGCCTTCCTCTATCGGTTGTTCATCTCTCTAAGCGGGGCGTGCGGGGAAAGAAAGAAGAAGAACCACAATCAGTCGTAGTTGGAACTTGGAAGATTCTATTAGGCGTTGACACTTCTGCTTACAAACGGCTGCAACAAGTAATATCATGAGAAAACTAACCAGAGCCAATGAGCGAATGTGCCTGCAACAACTACTCGTCTTTCACGGCCAAACTCACCGGCAGGCATGTCCTGACCTGGGCCAACCGCCTCCGCAAAACTTCATTGGCCCATACTAGAGGAACAAGAGGAAGAAGCGAAAACCGGTAGGTATAAGTCTATGTCTTACCCCTTTACCACCCAAAGCTACCACCTTCAGTTCAATGATTTTTTCGCACCACATCGTCGTTGTCGTAACAAAACTAGAAGAGAGGAGCAAGGATGGTAAGGAAGTGTAGGAACCGACAGAAGTAAAAAGTCATGCAATATGCATAGGAGACGGACGCAGCGAAGAAAAAGAGCAAAACAAAACCGGCAAACTTCCCAGCATAGCATATCATATCATGGACGGACAGCCTCTAAGCAGCCACCTAGCAGCAGAAGAATAACAAAACCAGCGAGAACGAGCTGGAAAAAATTGCATCAAATGCGGCTAATGCACCTCACCGGGACAGAGAAAAAAAACCGGTCCTAACCCTTTTACGTTCGTTCCTTCCAACTTATTTACATTATGTATGGCTATCATTGCAGATGTTCTGGACCTTACGAATCTTCTTTATGGATTCTGTGTCTATAAAGAAAGACCGGCCTTTCTTTCTGTACACGGGCAAAAAAACCTTGAAAACATACTATAGGCCTCTATCGCCTTTTCCGAGAACAAACACCTTTCTTCGCCACTCCGAACTAACTAACGATTTCCGATTACCTACAACAAATGTTAGAAATGATCTTGCTGTGGAAAAAGATTTATGATGGTGGCGAAGATTTTCTCATACCTTTAGCATCGAGCGCATCGCAGTCTGGGCCAATTGTTGATTATGGACGCGGTCCATATTTGGCTCTATAGCATCCTAGTTGAGAAACGATGCTGTTTTATCTCGTTTCTAAGATCCGAAGAATCACTTGGGAAAAGGATGCTTATAAAGACCCACCACTGCGGAGACATTTGACAAGTGATATTTCCTGATTCAGATGAGCCCATTTAGCTTGTCGTTTTATTATTAAGAACTTTCGGGAAACTTTGTGCAATGCCAACTAATAACTGACACACTGTATAAATGATTCCATTATTACAGTATAACTAAGAAAAACGCGAAAAGTTTTTAGGAGTTTTTTCGGTTGTTTTTGACGATTTTTTTGTGTTTTTTAGCTCTGGGATCAAAGGGTACAAACACAGTAAACGCGAATCGGCTTCCGCGAAAATTGAAAATATTGAAAATGACTAAAAACCGCATGAAAGAAATAATCTTACAAAACTATGACAAGAATATAACAAAATTATCAAAACAAATTTGGCAAAAATGTGACAATATTATGACTTAAAAATTTCGGAACTCTGTCAAAACTATGATATAAATATGGCAAATGTGATAAAAATATGAAGCAAATATAGCAAAAATTTGACAAATCTTGACAGTAAAATGACAAAGACATGATCAAAATATAAAAAAATCAAATAAAAATAAGTCAGATGGCAGTAATTTGTCAATAAAATCGAAAAAAAAATCTGGCAAAACTATCAAAAAAATTGACAAAATAATGAAAAAAATTTTGAAAACACGAAAACAAAAATTTGACAACATTATGGAAAGTATGACAAATGTGATGAAAAAAATGACAACTATAATGTTAAAAAATTACAAATATGACAAAATTTTGCAATAAAATAACAGATATCTGACCAAAAATATTTTAAATTTGATAAAAATCTTACAAAGCTATGCCAAAAATATGATAAAAATGTAACAAAACTATGACAAAAAAAACAAATTATGAGAATAAATGAAAAAGGTAGATTTTTGTTATTTATATAATAATGGTTCAATTTTTTCATTTATCGTTCTTTTGTTATAATTTTGTCAGATTTTTTACATTTGATTGTCCAAATTTTTTCATAATTTTTTTTTGGTTCGATTATAGTTGATTTATCATCTTCTCTTCATAACATTCAGGACTTTTATCAACGATGCAGTTGCCGGAAAATTGCTTAAAAAAACTTATCCGGTACAACTGTGTTCGACGATTACTAACTAAACAATTGAGCCATATACATATATCACAAGCCCATAATTTTGTCTTAATGTTGTCATTATTTCATATTTTTATCATATTTGTCGTATTTTTGAAAGATATTTTTCATTATTTTTTTTTATTTTTGTTATATTTTGTTAAACATTTTTCATCATTTTGTCTTTTTTTCTTGACATATTTTTGTCAGAATTTTATTATATTTTCTCATTTTCATATTTTTGACAGAACTTTGCCATATTCAAGCATATATGTCTTATTAATTTTATTTCGGTTCGAATTTTAATGTGTTTCGCAAAGATAGAAATTTAGCATTATCATACAAAAAATCAGGTGGCGGCGTTCTTGTCGCTATTGATTCCTCCTTTGTGGGTGCTGCTCGACAATGCGGATGTTTCCATATAATTGGGCCCCAATAGTCAACCCCCGTCACCGTGAAGGGACGAGTGGCTGTGATTCGTTCCTTGGGCAGCTCATCCATAAATTGCTCAACCAATTTTGGCCGAGCTCGGAAGCAAATGATGCAGCGATGTACGACTACTTTTGCCAGATTTCTGGCCCCTATTATGCAATAGCGAAGGCGAAGTAGTCCGATAAGTAATTGTGGTGACGCATGAAGATTTCGTTGATGATAGCATTGGACGAGTAAAACAGAAACACGATGGTGATACGGGAGAAGGATTTGGTGCCTACTGTCGTATGTCAAGGATGCTCGATCAAGCCTGCCACCCACACGCATGACTCCGTCTTGATCTAGGAAAGGAGTAAACCACCGGAGACGGGACCTAACGGGAATGGGCTTTGAGTTACGAAGAGCACTTGCTTCGTTGGGGAATTCCTGAAATTGATCAAGACGAATTAACGCTGATTCTGCATTTTGAATTTCCGTCGTTGAAAGAGTGCCAAACAACTTCTTACTGCTTCGTTCTTTTGGTCCGACAGTTTGATATATACCGGAAACAGAATGCCGTTACCCGTAGCATGTGTTTGAACGATGAGAATCGTTCGACGAACAAATCAAGGATCATCTGTTGATGTCAAAAGATGAATCGGGTTTGATCGAGATTCCAACTGCGTTTCGAACGATTTATTGTGCTGTTTGACAGGCCAGGAGGATTGGTCGTTTTGCAGCCACTGTGGACTTTTCCACCAAAGGTCACATGCGAGAATAGTTTCAGCGTCGATGCTTCTTGAGATGTGGTCTGCAGGTTCTGCTGCCCTGCCACATGGTTCCAAGAAGTGCCCACCGTTGCCAGCTGGATTTTGGACACTCGGTTAGCAACGAATGTAGTCCACACTGATGGGCTGGCCTTCAGCCAGGCTAGAACTGTAGTTGAGTCTGTAGGAAATAAGATGTGGGTTGTGTAACGGAGGATATAATTAAGGAAAAATAAATATGTTTAAGTCGTTCGTGAACTAATCTGCATGTTTGTGCGATTGCTTCTCGTTAAACGTGAAGAAGTTAAAGAGAGCGAGCTGAGTAATTGAGTACTTGGGTATTTGATGAAGGAGAACAGGGAGAGTGTGTAGAGAATCGGTTGCAATGGGTAGCGTGAGAAGGAAAAAGCAGGATAGGTCGAGTCGAACAAAGTGACAAAAGTTTTGAGAGCTTAGTTTATAGACGTATTTCAGCGAGAAACGAGGGCTGCGATAATTAAGGACCAAAAACAGAAAAGAAATTACAGGAAAAGATGGCCGCCAAGCGCGTCGGTCTCGACAGAGTCGTCCCAGAAAAATGTTGTGAATTTCGATTCAAAGGCGGAGCAGATCTTTTGGTAAAGTTGAGCCGCATCTAGTGCTCCACAGAGTTCGAGCCGAGGAATGCTGCGCTTTTTCAAGGGTGAAACCTTCGATTTTGCCGTCAATAAGGATACCAAAACATTACCAGACGCGTCGGTCGATCGCAAATACGCACAGGCGCCATAAGCTTGTTGCTCAAGCAGGGACAACTGAGAGTAATATTTGATCCAATAATTGGAGAGAGAATCTGGCAGCGGTTGATCCCAGCCCCAAGGTTTGTCTTCGTCAGATGTAAGGCTCCCCACTGTCTGCATAAATATCTTGGCGGTTACGATGACTGGTTCAACCAATCCTAGGGGATCAAAAAGCTGGGCTATTTGCAAAAGAGCAATTCGTTTTGTCATGAGGGTGTCTGGAGGTTGCTTTGGTAGTTGAATGTGGAACCGCAAGTTGTCGGCTGCTGGTTCCCAGTGTAGGCCCAGGGTTTTGATGCACTGGTCTGCTGCAAGTTCGAGCACGTTTTTCAGGGGAAACGCCGTCAAGAACCGATTCAACGTTGGAGGCAAACTTCCGGAATTCAAATCCACCAGTTCTGCACAACTTGTCAAGCTGAGTTCGCAGTTCCGCTACCGTCGTTGGAGAGCTTCCACCGGTGAACAGGTCGTCGACATAGACATCTCTCTCAAGGATCTTAGCTGCTTCAGGAAAGTTCGACTCTTCGTCGTCTGCTACCTGCTGGAGGACCCTTGTGGCCAGAAATGGTGCGCTGGCCGTGCCGTAGGTTACCGTTTTGAGCTCAAATGTCTGCATAGGATGTTCTGGAGAATTCCGCCAAAAAATTCGCTGGAGTAGAGTGTCTCTGTCATCAACCAAAATCTGCCGATACCTACATTTGTTTAATGTCTGCGATGAGCATCACCTGGTGAAGCCTGGATCTCAGAATGATAGCTCTTAAGTCATCCTGGATTGCTGCGCCTACCATGAGCAAGTCATTAAGAGATTTTCCCGCTGCTGATTTGCACGACACGTTGAAAAAGACGCGGACCTTGGTAGTGGAGCTGGTTTCTCGGATCACCGGGTGATGAGGTAGATAGTACCGGGAAGAGTTGGATTCCGATTCGCCTAGCGCTCGCTGCGTATGACCTAAGGTTTCACATTCGGCCAAAAAGTCCCGATATTGAATCCGAAGCTCCTGGTTGCGTTGAAGACAAGATACAATCATGTAAAATCGCCGTAATGCCGAGCTGCTGTTGTCACCAATGTTGACTGCTGCTTCCTTCAATGGTAATCGTATTATGTACCGGCCATCTGGAGAACGCTGTACCGTTCGACGGAAATGATTCTCGCATTCTGCTTCTTCTGCCGACAGACACGCAGCCCCGTTTTCCTCCTCAATGCTCCAAAAGCGTTGCATCAACCGATGAATCTCCGCAACAGTAGCGACATTGCAGGAAATGGCGTTGATATGATTCGACCTCATTACCTTCCCGGAAACAACCCAGCCGAAGACCGAATCCACCAACATCGAGAAAACCTTCACCTAGCGAGTTTCTACCTGATGATTTGAAAATGTTGAAAAACACTTCAGCGCCCAGGACCACGTCGATGGCTTGAGTTTGGTAAAAGGCTGGGTCCGCAAGCTTGATTTCGTCAGGAAAGTTCCATTTTGAGATGTCCATCGTTGTTGAGGGAAGATTCAGCGTAAGCTTAGGCAGCACGAGCAAGTCTATGACAGTTGAATATCCGGAAATTCGAGATCGTACTGTAGTTCGAAGTTTCAGGCGAGCTTGCGTTGATGATTGGTCAATGCCGGAGATTGAGAGATGGACCTTTTTGCGTTGAATCTGAAGTCGCTGTGAGAATGACTCGGTGATGAAGCTGCACTCGCTTCCTGAGTTCAGAAGTACCCTTGTCAAGTGGTTATTACCATGATCGTCGACTAAATTAATCACTGCAGTTGCGAGAATCACCTTGTTCAACTTTCGACTAGTAACTGGGGCGTGAACTGCGGCTGATGGCGAAGAAGAGGCTTCGCTGGTTGGGATGGGATCCGTCGTTGCGTTGGATTCAGTTCGTGGCTTGATGCGCTCAGCAGCAGCAGGCGCTTCACTGCAAAGCTGACTGTGGTGTCTCCCTCGGTATTTCCGGCAGGTGTTCTTCGATGAGCAATTCCGAACTACATGACCCTTGCGCAGACAATTCCGGCAAATTTGTTGACGACGAACTATTTTTTCCTTGTCCTCAAAGGTCATTTTGGAAAAAAAAAACCGGACATTGGTACATCGGATGGTGGTCGGAACAGGCGAAACATTGGCGAAAGTTGGACTGAGTAGCCCCATGGCTGACGAGTGTAGGACGAGGTACTGGTTTTCTGACTGACGAAACTTCCGGTAGATTGTTGCATACACTTTGTAGGACCGTGACTGGTCGTTGAAGGAAACTTACAAGATCCTGGAATGTTGCACCTTCCTTTGACAATGAAAACTCCTCCCAATCTCTACGGGTGGTTGGGTCAAGGCGAATGCTCAGCATTCGGATAAGCAAGACGTCCCAATATTCGGTTTTCTCTCCCAGCTGCTTAAGAATCCGGACGTTCGTTGCTTCAAACCTTTCGACCAGAGAGTGAAGGTCAGAAGCTGATTCCTTTTTGAATTGACAAAATTCAAATAAAGAGTCGACTTAGGTTTGTTTCAGGCGTGATGGATTTTGGAAATGCTCAACGAGAAGGTTCTAGGCTACGGGGTAATTATTTGCACTGATCGCAATAGTTAGTATGAGTTTGAGAGCATCTTCACTCAACGAAGATCGTAAATAGTAGAATTTTTGTAGATTCGACAAGTCCCCAGAAGAGAAACAGGTCGTGAAAGTTTAGCCACTGGCCTAGGGAGCAGTTGAATACAGGAAGCTTCACGTCTGGCAGCCGAATATGAGAGGAAGCAGGAAAATGCGAATTTGATGGAGCACTATCGCTTACGTTATTTTTGGGCAATTTCCGAACATTTTTAGTATTTTTCATTTTTGTTCTCATATTTTTGATGGTTTTTGCACTATTCTTGTTTTGTTTATAATCTTTGTTTTTTTTTGTCATATTTGTCGATTCTTCATCATTTTTTTAAGATGATTTTTATCATTTAAAGTATTTTGGTTTTTTAATTTTTTTTAGTTGTTCATTTTTTTGTTATTTTTGAGAACTTTATAATTTTTTTTTCACTTTTGTTTTTTTTTTGTCGTTCTTTATCACCATTTCAGAACGTGAAAAAGTATTTTTTGTATTTGTTTAAATTATATTGGTCCTGTTATAGCGAAAACCATAAAGTAATGTTGTTTCTAAAAACCGTTCGAGTTTGGAACATGTCACATTTTGCTTTTTAGTCACTCCCAGCTTTTTAAAGTTGAGTGGAAGCCGCCATATTTGATTTCAAGATGGCGTCAGACAACGAATTTCAACTTCTATCCGTTCAGCCCCTTCATTCTATACACAATTTGTGAGAGTTTCAAGCCACCGGTCGTTTATTGCCAGTTCCAGTTTGTTTCCATTGAGAAAGACTGAAACCGCGTTATTTGCGAAAACCACTGTTAAAAAAATTGCACATTTTTCATAACCATTGGAAGAACGCTGATGATAAATAAATAAACAAACTTTAGAAAAACGATTTTTGAAAAATTATTTGCGGTGAAAAATTACCGAGAAAATATTTTCAGTGTTCGCCCGGATGAACTGGGCGATTGAGCCGGTTCTTCGCGCGAAAAATCGCTTGCTCTGTCGCCGGTCGATGTTTTTTTCCAACGTGTTTTATTGAGAAGCGGTTTTTTGCATGAATCGAAAATTTTCTTCGCCCTTCGCATCGCGCTCAGTGTTTTCGACCTAAAAAGCTTCTTTTTGTTTCTTTTGATACTCACGGTTTCGGCGGATCTACATTGCTGCCGATTGCAGCAGAACCAAAACATTGTTTGTTTTGGTTCCTCTTGCTATTTCCAATTCGCAATCGAGAACAATAGATCAATGATTGCTGATGACCAATACTCTGGGTAAGAATATCAAAGTACTCATTGAGAAATGAGTACTTTCCCGGTTAGGGAATATGAGAAGTGGAAAGTGACAATTAGCTATCGCTAATTAATAAAGTTGTATTCTACTGACCTCACAGATGAAACATGAATAAAGATAACTCTATTCCACCACTGAAACCTGCATTTTCAACAGTTTCAATACTCATCCATGATTCTTTGCAGAATTTTCAAGTAACGCTTACGAGTAAATTTGAACATTAAGGTTTGAATGGGAAAATTTTAAATTTCGTTCTGAAAAATCTCCATCACTTTTATTTCTTCTGTGGAACCAAACAGGCTTATGGATTATGTGCCAATTTATAAATTCTTCAAAGAAAATTTGTGCAAAAAATCACGGATGAATTTGCAACCAAAACGAAGCTTTTGAGACCCCAGGGTTTGAGAAATTCAAAACTGACGAAAGTGAAGCGGAACTCAGTAATCTCAATCGTGAGGTTGGCTAAGAAAGTGAATATTTCGAATTCTTCTAAGCTGCAGAAGAAGCAGCTCATCATCGTATTGTCAGATGCGAAAATTTTTTCGATTCAGTGTCCAATTTACGTACATATCGGTATATTTCACCCATGAAGGCTAAGGATGTTACAGAGAATGTGAAATTCTAGTCAACTACCAAGTATCCCGTCAGAGTCAAGGTATTTGGAGCGGTTGCTTCGAATGGATTGATGGTTGAAAGTTAAAACTGGAGTCAACTTGGACATTTTAAAAACCGCGTGCTTCCCTGGATTTGGGCTAACTTCGATGAATCCAAGAATGTTGTTTTCCAACCAGATAGAGCCCATGCTATACCTCAAAACGGACCCGAACATGGTTGGAGGAGAACATGAGGTTTTGATCGAAGAATCTTTGGCCTCCAGGCATCTGTCTGTCTGTCTGACTAATTTTCAGTTTATTCGTAGTACTATTTCGTTCCTTTTTTTCTAGAAATAACATGTTTTTAAACATTAAAGTGTACTGCTTGCAATTCGAGAAATTCAAACAAATCGATTCAGCTTATAAATTAATGGACCAGAAGAACAAACATTAAGATCGTGCTTCGCACATCTTCATAATTTATTAGTACAGCTTGCGGTTCTCGAAATGAAATGCGGAAAGAAGTATCTCATTTCTAAGCAATTCCATCTCTTTCTCCTTTTGCAATCAGAAGGTGAACAAAACTTAAGAATTATCCAAACGAAAAAAAACGCAATTCCAACCGGTTAAGTAAGCAAACGTCCGATCATATGTGATTGTGATAGTGTCTTTTGGCACGAAACTAGTTTCCTAGATCGGATACCCCCTGATGTTACCGAGAGTGCATTCCAAGCAAAAATGTGCAATTGCATCCGATTCTTCAGTAATGCAGCCACGACGACCTAGGCCAAAGATGCTTACTTGCGCACGCAGAGAACCCCACGCAACACGCATCGCAACTAAACCAGTTTCTGCCAGCTAGGATCTTCTTAGTCTTCAACCTTCTTACTTCAGAACAGTTCCACCCAAGAAAGCGCCGCGCAAGTCTGGTCTTGACTTTCAATTCAGAATCGGTCCATTTCGAACGTCTTGAGCATTTAAAACACGTAAACGACATACACGTTGTTGCTTTATTTTTCTGCGGAGAGATTCCGTCGCCGCGATATTTAATTTACATGCTCGATCGCATTTTCACCCTTCGTCTTTAAGTGTGAAATATGGCCCCGATGAACTTGAATCGATCCAAAGCGCGACATCGGCTGGCCCTTTGCTGATTCAGAATTATAATGAGACCGATCAGCTGAACATGAATTTACAGTGGGTGGGTACACAAAAATAAAAGGTTTAAGTTATACAAATTTAAAACTTTTTTTTTTCATTTGAAATATTTACATAACTAGAAAATTTAAATTTTTTAATTATAACTCATAACTCATGACTCATAACTCAATATTTGCTAATCATTAATTCATAACCGAGTTTTTCATTCTTCTAATTTGTTCCTAAGTTTCCTATTTTAGTCTTAAAGTGAATTTTTACCACACTTCTTCTTTCACTTCACTTTTTTTTCTTCTCCACAGTGCAATAAAAATTGCACTTCTGTAATCCATGATCTTCTTTTGTAGAAAAAATACCTGTTATCTGAACCTTCATCCTTCAAACTGTAAAAAAAAACGTTAGCTTTCCCTTTCATTGTGAAAGGTGCAAATGTGTGAATTATGCATGAAATTGTTTTATTACCTGCAGGCATAATTGGTTGCATCCAGGAAGAGCTTACTCCGTTCTTTCGGAAATTCAATCCCTCTCCCATTCATACAATTCTAACCCATTCATCTTGGTCTTCCCAAATCTCTCTGCGTACCCTCATAAATTCAGGAAGGGGAAGAATTTTTTTAATACGAAGGCGCGTTCTCTGGCCTTTCTAAGCGTTATTTCGTGATTTGGACCTCAATTTGGGATCACAACTTTAAAATGCGTTTTCTGGCCTTTCTAAGCGTTATTTCGTGAATTGGACCGAAATTTGGAACCACAACTTTAAAATGCGTTTTCTGGCCTTTCTAAGCGTTATTTCGTGATTTGGACCTCAATTTGGGATCACAACTTTAAAATGCGTTTTCTGGCCTTTCTAAGCGTTATTTCGTGATTTGGACCGAAATTTGGGATCACAACTTTAAAATGCGTTTTCTGGCCTTTCTAAGCGTTATTTCGTGATTTGGACCTCAATTTGGGATCACAACTTAAAAATGCGTTTTCTGGCCTTTCTAAGCGTTATTTCGTGATTTGGACCTCAGTTTGGGATCTCATTTTTATAATGCGTTTTCTGGCCTTTCTAAGCGTTATTTCGTGATTTGGACCTCAATTTGGGATCACAACTTTAAAATGCGTTTTCTGGCCTTTCTAAGCGTTATTTCGTGATTTGGACCTCAATTTGGGATCACAACTTTAAAATGCGTTTTCTGGCCTTTCTAAGCGTTATTTCGTGATTTGGACCGAAATTTGGGATCACAACTTTAAAATGCGTTTTCTGGCCTTTCTAAGCGTTATTTCGTGATTTGGACCGAAATTTGGGATCACAACTTTAAAATGCGTTTTCTGGCCTTTCTAAGCGTTATTTCGTGATTTGGACCGAAATTTGGGATCACAACTTTAAAATGCGTTTTCTGGCCTTTCTAAGCGTTATTTCGTGATTTGGACCGAAATTTGGGATCACAACTTAAAAATGCGTTTTCTGGCCTTTCTAAGCGTTATTTCGTGATTTGGACCTCAGTTTGGGATCTCATTTTTATAATGCGTTTTCTGGCCTTTCTAAGCGTTATTTCGTGATTTGGACCTCAATTTGGGATCACAACTTTAAAATGCGTTTTCTGGCCTTTCTAAGCGTTATTTCGTGATTTGGACCTCAATTTGGGATCACAACTTTAAAATGCGTTTTCTGGCCTTTCTAAGCGTTATTTCGTGAATTGGACCGAAATTTGGGATCACAACTTTAAAATGCGTTTTCTGGCCTTTCTAAGCGTTATTTCGTGATTTGGACCTCAATTTGGGATCACAACTTTAAAATGCGTTTTCTGGCCTTTCTAAGCGTTATTTCGTGATTTGGACCGAAATTTGGGATCACAACTTTAAAATGCGTTTTCTGGCCTTTCTAAGCGTTATTTCGTGATTTGGACCGAAATTTGGGATCACAACTTTAAAATGCGTTTTCTGGCCTTTTTAAGCGTTATTTCGTGATTTGGACCGAAATTTAAAATGCGTTTTCTGGCCTTTTTAAGCGTTATTTCGTGATTTGGACCGAAATTTAAAATGCGTTTTCTGGCCTTTTTAAGCGTTATTTCGTGATTTGGACCGAAATTTGGGATCACAACTTTAAAATGCGTTTTCTGGCCTTTCTAAGCGTTATTTCGTGATTTGGACCTCAATTTGGGATCACAACTTTAAAATGCGTTTTCTGGCCTTTCTAAGCGTTATTTCGTGATTTGGACCTCAATTTGGGATCACAACTTTAAAATGCGTTTTCTGGCCTTTCTAAGCGTTATTTCGTGAATTGGACCGAAATTTGGGATCACAACTTTAAAATGCGTTTTCTGGCCTTTCTAAGCGTTATTTCGTGATTTGGACCTCAATTTGGGATCACAACTTTAAAATGCGTTTTCTGGCCTTTCTAAGCGTTATTTCGTGATTTGGACCTCAGTTTGGGATCACAACTTTAAAATGCGTTTTCTGGCCTTTCTAAGCGTTATTTCGTGATTTGGACCGAAATTTGGGATCACAACTTTAAAATGCGTTTTCTGGCCTTTTTAAGCGTTATTTCGTGATTTGGACCGAAATTTAAAATGCGTTTTCTGGCCTTTTTAAGCGTTATTTCGTGATTTGGACCGAAATTTAAAATGCGTTTTCTGGCCTTTTTAAGCGTTATTTCGTGATTTGGACCGAAATTTGGGATCACAACTTTAAAATGCGTTTTCTGGCCTTTCTAAGCGTTATTTCGTGATTTGGACCTCAATTTGGGATCACAACTTTAAAATGCGTTTTCTGGCCTTTTTAAGCGTTATTTCGTGATTTGGACCGAAATTTGGGATCACAACTTTAAAATGCGTTTTCTGGCCTTTCTAAGCGTTATTTCGTGATTTGGACCGAAATTTGGGATCACAACTTTAAAATGCGTTTTCTGGCCTTTCTAAGCGTTATTTCGTGATTTGGAGCGAAATTTGGGATCACAACTTTAAAATGCGTTTTCTGGCCTTTCTAAGCGTTATTTCGTGAATTGGACCGAAATTTGGGATCACAACTTTAAAATGCGTTTTCTGGCCTTTCTAAGCGTTATTTCGTGATTTGGACCTCAATTTGGGATCACAACTTTAAAATGCGTTTTCTGGCCTTTCTAAGCGTTATTTCGTGATTTGGACCTCAATTTGGGATCACAACTTTAAAATGCGTTTTCTGGCCTTTTTAAGCGTTATTTCGTGATTTGGACCGAAATATAAAATGCGTTTTCTGGCCTTTTTAAGCGTTATTTCGTGATTTGGACCGAAATTTAAAATGCGTTTTCTGGCCTTTTTAAGCGTTATTTCGTGATTTGGACCGAAATTTGGGATCACAACTTTAAAATGCGTTTTCTGGCCTTTCTAAGCGTTATTTCGTGATTTGGACCTCAATTTGGGATCACAACTTTAAAATGCGTTTTCTGGCCTTTTTAAGCGTTATTTCGTGATTTGGACCGAAATTTGGGATCACAACTTTAAAATGCGTTTTCTGGCCTTTCTAAGCGTTATTTCGTGATTTGGACCTCAATTTGGGATCACAACTTTAAAATGCGTTTTCTGGCCTTTCTAAGCGTTATTTCGTGATTTGGACCTCAATTTGGGATTCCAACTTTAAAATGCGTTTTCTGGCCTTTCTAAGCGTTATTTCGTGATTTGGACCTCAATTTGGGATCACAACTTTAAAATGCGTTTTCTGACCTTTCTAAGCGTTATTTCGTGATTTGGACCTCAATTTGGGATCACAACTTTAAAATGCGTTTTCTGGCCTTTCTAAGCGTTATTTCGTGATTTGGACCTCAATTTGGGATTCCAACTTTAAAATGCGTTTTCTGGCCTTTCTAAGCGTTATTTCGTGATTTGGACCTCAATTTGGGATCACAACTTTAAAATGCGTTTTCTGGCCTTTCTAAGCGTTATTTCGTGATTTGGACCTCAATTTGGGATTCCAACTTTAAAATGCGTTTTCTGGCCTTTCTAAGCGTTATTTCGTGATTTGGACCTCAATTTGGGATCCCAACTTTAAAATGCGTTTTCTGACCTTTCTAAGCGTTATTTCGTGATTTGGACCTCAATTTGGGATCACAACTTTAAAATGCGTTTTCTGGCCTTTCTAAGCGTTATTTCGTGATTTGGACCTCAATTTGGGATTCCAACTTTAAAATGCGTTTTCTGGCCTTTCTAAGCGTTATTTCGTGAATTGGACCTCAATTTGGGATCACAACTTTAAAATGCGTTTTCTGGCCTTTCTAAGCGTTATTTCGTGATTTGGACTTCAATTTGCGATCACAACTTTAAAATGCGTTTTCTGGCCTTTTTAAGCGTTATTTCGTGATTTGGACCGAAATTTGGGATTCCAACTTTAAAATGCGTTTTTGGCCTTTCTATGCGTTATTTCGTGATTTGGACCGAAATTTGGGATCACAACTTTAAAATGCGTTTTCTGGCCTTTTTAAGCGTTATTTCGTGATTTGGACCGAAATTTGGGATCCCAACTTTAAAATGCGTTTTTGGCCTTTCTAAGCGTTATTTCGTGATTTGGACCGAAATTTGGGATTCCAACTTTAAAATGCGTTTTTGGCCTTTCTATGCGTTATTTCGTGATTTGGACCGAAATTTGGGATCACAACTTTAAAATGCGTTTTCTGGCCTTTCTAAGCGTTATTTAGTGATTTGGACCTCAATTTGGGATCCCAACTTTAAAATGCGTTTTCTGGCCTTTCTAAGCGTTATTTCGTGATTTGGGCTTAAATTTTAGATCACAACTTAAAAATGCGTTTTCTGGCCTTTCTAAGCGTTATTTCGTGATTTGGACCGAAATTTGGGATCACAACTTTAAAATGCGTTTTCTGGCCTTTCTAAGCGTTATTTCGTGAATTGGACCGAAATTTGGGATCCCAACTTTAAAATGCGTTTTCTGGCCTTCTAAGCGTTATTTCGTGATTTGGGCTGAAATTTGGGATCACAACTTAAAAATGCGTTTTCTGGCCTTTCTAAGCGTTATTTCGTGATTTGGACCGAAATTTGGGATCACAACTTTAAAATGCGTTTTCTGGCCTTTCTAATCGTTATTTCGTGATTTAGACCTCAATTTGGAATCACAACTTTAAAATGCGTTTTCTGGCCTTTCTAAGCGTTATTTCGTGAATTGGACCGAAGTTTGGGATCACAACTTTAAAATGCGTTTTCTGGCCTTTCTAAGCGTTATTTCGTGATTTGGACCTCAATTTGGGATCACAACTTTAAAATGCGTTTTCTGGCCTTTCTAAGCGTTATTTCGTGATTTGGAGCGAAATTTGGGATCACAACTTTAAAATGCGTTTTCTGGCCTTTCTAAGCGTTATTTCGTGATTTGGACCTCAATTTGGGATCCCAACTTTGAAATGCGTTTTCTGGCCTTTCTAAGCGTTATTTCGTGATTTGGACCTCAATTTGGGATCACAACTTTAAAATGCGTTTTCTGGCCTTTCTAAGCGTTATTTCGTGATTTGGACCTCAATTTGGGATCCCTACTTTAAAATGCGTTTTCTGGCCTCTCTAAGCGTTATTTCGTGATTTGGACGTCAATTTGGGATCCCAACTTTAAAATGCGTTTTCTGGCCTTTCTAAGCGTTATTTCGTGATTTGGACCTCAATTTGGGATCACAACTTTAAAATGCGTTTTCTGGCCTTTCTAAGCGTTATTTCGTGATTTTGACCTCAATTTGGGATCACAACTTTAAAATGCGTTTTCTGGCCTTTCTAAGCGTTATTTCGTGATTTGGACGTCAATTTGGGATCCCAACTTTAAAATGCGTTTTCTGGCCTTTCTAAGCGTTATTTCGTGATTTGGACCTCAATTTGGGATCACAACTTTGAAATGCGTTTTCTGGCCTTTCTAAGCGTTATTTCGTGATTTGGACCTCAATTTGGGATCACAACTTTAAAATGCGTTTTCTGGCCTTTCTAAGCGTTATTTCGTGATTTGAACCTCAATTTGGGATCACAACTTTAAAATGCGTTTTCTGGCCTTTCTAAGCGTTATTTCGTGATTTGGACCGAAATTTGGGATCACAACTTTAAAATGCGTTTTCTGGCCTTTCTAAGCGTTATTTCGTGATTTGGACGTCAATTTGGGATCCCAACTTTAAAATGCGTTTTCTGGCCTTTCTAAGCGTTATTTCGCGATTTGGACCGAAATTTGGGATCACAACTTAAAAATGCGTTTTCTGGCCTTTCTAAGCGTTATTTCGTGATTTGGACCGAAATTCGGGATCCCAACTTTAAAATGCGTTTTCTGGCCTTTCTAAGCGTTATTTCGTGATTTGGACCTCAATTTGGGATCCCAACTTTAAAATGCGTTTTCTGGCCTTTCTAAGCGTTATTTCGTGATTTGGACCTCAATTTAGGATCACAACTTTAAAATGCGTTTTCTGGCCTTTCTAAGCGTTATTTCGTGATTTGGACCTCAATTTGGGATCCCAACTTTAAAATGCGTTTTCTGGCCTTTCTAAGCGTTATTTCGTGATTTGGACGTCAATTTGGGATCCCAACTTTAAAATGCGTTTTCTGGCCTTTCTAAGCGTTATTTCGTGATTTGGACCGAAATTTGGGATCCCAACTTTAAAATGCGTTTTCTGGCCTTTCTAAGCGTTATTTCGTGATTTGGACGTCAATTTGGGATCCCAACTTTAAAATGCGTTTTCTGGCCTTTCTAAGCGTTATTTCGTGATTTGGACGTCAATTTGGGATCCCAACTTTAAAATGCGTTTTCTGGCCTTTCTAAGCGTTATTTCGCGATTTGGACCGAAATTTGGGATCACAACTTAAAAATGCGTTTTCTGGCCTTTCTAAGCGTTATTTCGTGATTTGGACCGAAATTCGGGATCCCAACTTTAAAATGCGTTTTCTGGCCTTTCTAAGCGTTATTTCGTGATTTGGACGTCAATTTGGGATCCCAACTTTAAAATGCGTTTTCTGGCCTTTCTAAGCGTTATTTCGTGATTTGGACCGAAATTTGGGATCCCAACTTTAAAATGCGTTTTCTGGCCTTTCTAAGCGTTATTTCGTGATTTGGACGTCAATTTGGGATCCCAACTTTAAAATGCGTTTTCTGGCCTTTCTAAGCGTTATTTCGTGATTTGGACCGAAATTTGGGATCACAACTTTAAAATGCGTTTTCTGGCCTTTCTAAGCGTTATTTCGTGATTTGGACCGAAATTTGGGATCCCAACTTTAAAATGCGTTTTCTGGCCTTTCTAAGCATTATTTCGTGATTTGGACCGAAATTTAGGATCCCAACTTTAAAATGCGTTTTCTGGCCTTTCTAAGCGTTATTTCGTGATTTGGACCTCAATTTGGGATCCCAACTTTAAAATGCGTTTTCTGGCCTTTCTAAGCGTTATTTCGTGATTTGGACCTCAATTTGGGATCACAACTTTAAAATGCGTTTTCTGGCCTTTCTAAGCGTTATTTCGTGATTTTGACCTCAATTTGGGATCCCAACTTTAAAATGCGTTTTCTGGCCTTTCTAAGCGTTATTTCGTGATTTGGACCGAAATTTGGGATCCCAACTTTAAAATGCGTTTTCTGGCCTTTCTAAGCGTTATTTCGTGATTTGGACCTCAATTTGGGATCACAACTTTAAAATGCGTTTTCTGGCCTTTCTAAGCGTTATTTCGTGATTTTGACCTCAATTTGGGATCACAACTTTAAAATGCGTTTTCTGGCCTTTCTAAGCGTTATTTCGTGATTTGGACGTCAATTTGGGATCCCAACTTTAAAATGCGTTTTCTGGCCTTTCTAAGCGTTATTTCGTGATTTGGACCTCAATTTGGGATCACAACTTTGAAATGCGTTTTCTGGCCTTTCTAAGCGTTATTTCGTGATTTGGACCTCAATTTGGGATCACAACTTTAAAATGCGTTTTCTGGCCTTTCTAAGCGTTATTTCGTGATTTGAACCTCAATTTGGGATCACAACTTTAAAATGCGTTTTCTGGCCTTTCTAAGCGTTATTTCGTGATTTAGACCTCAATTTGGAATCACAACTTTAAAATGCGTTTTCTGGCCTTTCTAAGCGTTATTTCGTGAATTGGACCGAAATTTGGGATCCCAACTTTAAAATGCGTTTTCTGGCCTTTCTAAGCGTTATTTCGTGATTTGGGCTTAAATTTTAGATCACAACTTAAAAATGCGTTTTCTGGCCTTTCTAAGCGTTATTTCGTGATTTGGACCGAAATTTGGGATCACAACTTTAAAATGCGTTTTCTGGCCTTTCTAAGCGTTATTTCGTGATTTAGACCTCAATTTGGAATCACAACTTTAAAATGCGTTTTCTGGCCTTTCTAAGCGTTATTTCGTGATTTGGACCGAAATTTGGGATCCCAACTTTAAAATGCGTTTTCTGGCCTTTCTAAGCGTTATTTCGTGATTTGGACCGAAATTTGGGATCACAACTTTAAAATGCGTTTTCTGGCCTTTCTAAGCGTTATTTCGTGATTTGGGCTTAAATTTTAGATCACAACTTAAAAATGCGTTTTCTGGCCTTTCTAAGCGTTATTTCGTGATTTAGACCTCAATTTGGAATCACAACTTTAAAATGCGTTTTCTGGCCTTTCTAAGCGTTATTTCGTGAATTGGACCGAAGTTTGGGATCACAACTTTAAAATGCGTTTTCTGGCCTTTTTAAGCGTTATTTCGTGATTTGGACCGAAATTTGGGATTCCAACTTTAAAATGCGTTTTTGGCCTTTCTATGCGTTATTTCGTGATTTGGACCGAAATTTGGGATCACAACTTTAAAATGCGTTTTCTGGCCTTTTTAAGCGTTATTTCGTGATTTGGACCGAAATTTGGGATCCCAACTTTAAAATGCGTTTTTGGCCTTTCTAAGCGTTATTTCGTGATTTGGACCGAAATTTGGGATTCCAACTTTAAAATGCGTTTTTGGCCTTTCTATGCGTTATTTCGTGATTTGGACCGAAATTTGGGATCACAACTTTAAAATGCGTTTTCTGGCCTTTCTAAGCGTTATTTAGTGATTTGGACCTCAATTTGGGATCCCAACTTTAAAATGCGTTTTCTGGCCTTTCTAAGCGTTATTTCGTGATTTGGGCTTAAATTTTAGATCACAACTTAAAAATGCGTTTTCTGGCCTTTCTAAGCGTTATTTCGTGATTTGGACCGAAATTTGGGATCACAACTTTAAAATGCGTTTTCTGGCCTTTCTAAGCGTTATTTCGTGATTTGGACCGAAATTTGGGATCACAACTTTAAAATGCGTTTTCTGGCCTTTCTAAGCGTTATTTCGTGATTTAGACCTCAATTTGGAATCACAACTTTAAAATGCGTTTTCTGGCCTTTCTAAGCGTTATTTCGTGAATTGGACCGAAGTTTGGGATCACAACTTTAAAATGCGTTTTCTGGCCTTTTTAAGCGTTATTTCGTGATTTGGACCGAAATTTGGGATTCCAACTTTAAAATGCGTTTTTGGCCTTTCTATGCGTTATTTCGTGATTTGGACCGAAATTTGGGATCACAACTTTAAAATGCGTTTTCTGGCCTTTTTAAGCGTTATTTCGTGATTTGGACCGAAATTTGGGATCCCAACTTTAAAATGCGTTTTTGGCCTTTCTAAGCGTTATTTCGTGATTTGGACCGAAATTTGGGATTCCAACTTTAAAATGCGTTTTTGGCCTTTCTATGCGTTATTTCGTGATTTGGACCGAAATTTGGGATCACAACTTTAAAATGCGTTTTCTGGCCTTTCTAAGCGTTATTTAGTGATTTGGACCTCAATTTGGGATCCCAACTTTAAAATGCGTTTTCTGGCCTTTCTAAGCGTTATTTCGTGATTTGGGCTTAAATTTTAGATCACAACTTAAAAATGCGTTTTCTGGCCTTTCTAAGCGTTATTTCGTGATTTGGACCGAAATTTGGGATCACAACTTTAAAATGCGTTTTCTGGCCTTTCTAAGCGTTATTTCGTGAATTGGACCGAAATTTGGGATCCCAACTTTAAAATGCGTTTTCTGGCCTTCTAAGCGTTATTTCGTGATTTGGGCTGAAATTTGGGATCACAACTTAAAAATGCGTTTTCTGGCCTTTCTAAGCGTTATTTCGTGATTTGGACCGAAATTTGGGATCACAACTTTAAAATGCGTTTTCTGGCCTTTCTAATCGTTATTTCGTGATTTAGACCTCAATTTGGAATCACAACTTTAAAATGCGTTTTCTGGCCTTTCTAAGCGTTATTTCGTGAATTGGACCGAAGTTTGGGATCACAACTTTAAAATGCGTTTTCTGGCCTTTCTAAGCGTTATTTCGTGATTTGGACCTCAATTTGGGATCACAACTTTAAAATGCGTTTTCTGGCCTTTCTAAGCGTTATTTCGTGATTTGGACCGAAATTTGGGATCACAACTTTAAAATGCGTTTTCTGGCCTTTCTAAGCGTTATTTCGTGATTTGAACCTCAATTTGGGATCCCTACTTTAAAATGCGTTTTCTGGCCTCTCTAAGCGTTATTTCGTGATTTGGACGTCAATTTGGGATCCCAACTTTAAAATGCGTTTTCTGGCCTTTCTAAGCGTTATTTCGTGATTTGGACCTCAATTTGGGATCACAACTTTAAAATGCGTTTTCTGGCCTTTCTAAGCGTTATTTCGTGATTTTGACCTCAATTTGGGATCACAACTTTAAAATGCGTTTTCTGGCCTTTCTAAGCGTTATTTCGTGATTTGGACCTCAATTTGGGATCACAACTTTAAAATGCGTTTTCTGGCCTTTCTATGCGTTATTTCGTGATTTGGACCGAAATTTGGGATCACAACTTTAAAATGCGTTTTCTGGCCTTTCTAAGCGTTATTTCGTGATTTGGACCTCAATTTGGGATCCCAACTTTGAAATGCGTTTTCTGGCCTTTCTAAGCGTTATTTCGTGATTTGGACCTCAATTTGGGATCACAACTTTAAAATGCGTTTTCTGGCCTTTCTAAGCGTTATTTCGTGATTTGAACCTCAATTTGGGATCCCTACTTTAAAATGCGTTTTCTGGCCTCTCTAAGCGTTATTTCGTGATTTGGACGTCAATTTGGGATCCCAACTTTAAAATGCGTTTTCTGGCCTTTCTAAGCGTTATTTCGTGATTTGGACCTCAATTTGGGATCACAACTTTAAAATGCGTTTTCTGGCCTTTCTAAGCGTTATTTCGTGATTTTGACCTCAATTTGGGATCACAACTTTAAAATGCGTTTTCTGGCCTTTCTAAGCGTTATTTCGTGATTTGGACGTCAATTTGGGATCCCAACTTTAAAATGCGTTTTCTGGCCTTTCTAAGCGTTATTTCGTGATTTGGACCTCAATTTGGGATCACAACTTTGAAATGCGTTTTCTGGCCTTTCTAAGCGTTATTTCGTGATTTGGACCTCAATTTGGGATCACAACTTTAAAATGCGTTTTCTGGCCTTTCTAAGCGTTATTTCGTGATTTGAACCTCAATTTGGGATCACAACTTTAAAATGCGTTTTCTGGCCTTTCTAAGCGTTATTTCGTGATTTGGACCGAAATTTGGGATCACAACTTTAAAATGCGTTTTCTGGCCTTTCTAAGCGTTATTTCGTGATTTGGACGTCAATTTGGGATCCCAACTTTAAAATGCGTTTTCTGGCCTTTCTAAGCGTTATTTCGCGATTTGGACCGAAATTTGGGATCACAACTTAAAAATGCGTTTTCTGGCCTTTCTAAGCGTTATTTCGTGATTTGGACCGAAATTCGGGATCCCAACTTTAAAATGCGTTTTCTGGCCTTTCTAAGCGTTATTTCGTGATTTGGACCTCAATTTGGGATCCCAACTTTAAAATGCGTTTTCTGGCCTTTCTAAGCGTTATTTCGTGATTTGGACCTCAATTTAGGATCACAACTTTAAAATGCGTTTTCTGGCCTTTCTAAGCGTTATTTCGTGATTTGGACCTCAATTTGGGATCCCAACTTTAAAATGCGTTTTCTGGCCTTTCTAAGCGTTATTTCGTGATTTGGACGTCAATTTGGGATCCCAACTTTAAAATGCGTTTTCTGGCCTTTCTAAGCGTTATTTCGTGATTTGGACCGAAATTTGGGATCCCAACTTTAAAATGCGTTTTCTGGCCTTTCTAAGCGTTATTTCGTGATTTGGACGTCAATTTGGGATCCCAACTTTAAAATGCGTTTTCTGGCCTTTCTAAGCGTTATTTCGTGATTTGGACGTCAATTTGGGATCCCAACTTTAAAATGCGTTTTCTGGCCTTTCTAAGCGTTATTTCGCGATTTGGACCGAAATTTGGGATCACAACTTAAAAATGCGTTTTCTGGCCTTTCTAAGCGTTATTTCGTGATTTGGACCGAAATTCGGGATCCCAACTTTAAAATGCGTTTTCTGGCCTTTCTAAGCGTTATTTCGTGATTTGGACGTCAATTTGGGATCCCAACTTTAAAATGCGTTTTCTGGCCTTTCTAAGCGTTATTTCGTGATTTGGACCGAAATTTGGGATCCCAACTTTAAAATGCGTTTTCTGGCCTTTCTAAGCGTTATTTCGTGATTTGGACGTCAATTTGGGATCCCAACTTTAAAATGCGTTTTCTGGCCTTTCTAAGCGTTATTTCGTGATTTGGACCGAAATTTGGGATCACAACTTTAAAATGCGTTTTCTGGCCTTTCTAAGCGTTATTTCGTGATTTGGACCGAAATTTGGGATCCCAACTTTAAAATGCGTTTTCTGGCCTTTCTAAGCATTATTTCGTGATTTGGACCGAAATTTAGGATCCCAACTTTAAAATGCGTTTTCTGGCCTTTCTAAGCGTTATTTCGTGATTTGGACCTCAATTTGGGATCCCAACTTTAAAATGCGTTTTCTGGCCTTTCTAAGCGTTATTTCGTGATTTGGACCTCAATTTGGGATCACAACTTTAAAATGCGTTTTCTGGCCTTTCTAAGCGTTATTTCGTGATTTTGACCTCAATTTGGGATCCCAACTTTAAAATGCGTTTTCTGGCCTTTCTAAGCGTTATTTCGTGATTTGGACCGAAATTTGGGATCCCAACTTTAAAATGCGTTTTCTGGCCTTTCTAAGCGTTATTTCGTGATTTGGACCTCAATTTGGGATCACAACTTTAAAATGCGTTTTCTGGCCTTTCTAAGCGTTATTTCGTGATTTTGACCTCAATTTGGGATCACAACTTTAAAATGCGTTTTCTGGCCTTTCTAAGCGTTATTTCGTGATTTGGACGTCAATTTGGGATCCCAACTTTAAAATGCGTTTTCTGGCCTTTCTAAGCGTTATTTCGTGATTTGGACCTCAATTTGGGATCACAACTTTGAAATGCGTTTTCTGGCCTTTCTAAGCGTTATTTCGTGATTTGGACCTCAATTTGGGATCACAACTTTAAAATGCGTTTTCTGGCCTTTCTAAGCGTTATTTCGTGATTTGAACCTCAATTTGGGATCACAACTTTAAAATGCGTTTTCTGGCCTTTCTAAGCGTTATTTCGTGATTTAGACCTCAATTTGGAATCACAACTTTAAAATGCGTTTTCTGGCCTTTCTAAGCGTTATTTCGTGAATTGGACCGAAATTTGGGATCCCAACTTTAAAATGCGTTTTCTGGCCTTTCTAAGCGTTATTTCGTGATTTGGGCTTAAATTTTAGATCACAACTTAAAAATGCGTTTTCTGGCCTTTCTAAGCGTTATTTCGTGATTTGGACCGAAATTTGGGATCACAACTTTAAAATGCGTTTTCTGGCCTTTCTAAGCGTTATTTCGTGAATTGGACCGAAATTTGGGATCCCAACTTTAAAATGCGTTTTCTGGCCTTCTAAGCGTTATTTCGTGATTTGGGCTGAAATTTGGGATCACAACTTAAAAATGCGTTTTCTGGCCTTTCTAAGCGTTATTTCGTGATTTGGACCGAAATTTGGGATCACAACTTTAAAATGCGTTTTCTGGCCTTTCCAAGCGTTATTTCGTGATTTAGACCTCAATTTGGAATCACAACT
Organism: Uranotaenia lowii; assembly: GCF_029784155.1. Lineage (NCBI taxonomy): Eukaryota > Metazoa > Arthropoda > Insecta > Diptera > Culicidae > Uranotaenia > Uranotaenia lowii. Next base: position 88,394 of record NW_026597632.1, read on the forward strand.
TTAAAATGCGTTTTCTGGCCTTTCTAAGCGTTATTTCGTGAATTGGACCGAAGTTTGGGATCACAACTTTAAAATGCGTTTTCTGGCCTTTCTAAGCGTTATTTCGTGATTTGGACCTCAATTTGGGATCACAACTTTAAAATGCGTTTTCTGGCCTTTCTAAGCGTTATTTCGTGATTTGGAGCGAAATTTGGGATCACAACTTTAAAATGCGTTTTCTGGCCTTTCTAAGCGTTATTTCGTGATTTGGACCTCAATTTGGGATCCCAACTTTGAAATGCGTTTTCTGGCCTTTCTAAGCGTTATTTCGTGATTTGGACCTCAATTTGGGATCCCAACTTTAAAATGCGTTTTCTGGCCTCTCTAAGCGTTATTTCGTGATTTGGACGTCAATTTGGGATCCCAACTTTAAAATGCGTTTTCTGGCCTTTCTAAGCGTTATTTCGTGATTTGGACCTCAATTTGGGATCACAACTTTAAAATGCGTTTTCTGGCCTTTCTAAGCGTTATTTCGTGATTTTGACCTCAATTTGGGATCACAACTTTAAAATGCGTTTTCTGGCCTTTCTAAGCGTTATTTCGTGATTTGGACGTCAATTTGGGATCCCAACTTTAAAATGCGTTTTCTGGCCTTTCTAAGCGTTATTTCGTGATTTGGACCTCAATTTGGGATCACAACTTTGAAATGCGTTTTCTGGCCTTTCTAAGCGTTATTTCGTGATTTGGACCTCAATTTGGGATCACAACTTTAAAATGCGTTTTCTGGCCTTTCTAAGCGTTATTTCGTGATTTGGACCGAAATTTGGGATCACAACTTTAAAATGCGTTTTCTGGCCTTTCTAAGCGTTATTTCGTGATTTGGACGTCAATTTGGGATCCCAACTTTAAAATGCGTTTTCTGGCCTTTCTAAGCGTTATTTCGTGATTTGGACCGAAATTTGGGATCCCAACTTTAAAATGCGTTTTCTGGCCTTTCTAAGCGTTATTTCGTGATTTGGACCGAAATTTGGGATCCCAACTTTAAAATGCGTTTTCTGGCCTTTCTAAGCGTTATTTCGCGATTTGGACCGAAATTTGGGATCACAACTTAAAAATGCGTTTTCTGGCCTTTCTAAGCGTTATTTCGTGATTTGGACCGAAATTCGGGATCCCAACTTTAAAATGCGTTTTCTGGCCTTTCTAAGCGTTATTTCGTGATTTGGACCTCAATTTGGGATCCCAACTTTAAAATGCGTTTTCTGGCCTTTCTAAGCGTTATTTCGTGATTTGGACCTCAATTTGGGATCACAACTTTAAAATGCGTTTTCTGGCCTTTCTAAGCGTTATTTCGTGATTTGGACCTCAATTTGGGATCCCAACTTTAAAATGCGTTTTCTGGCCTTTCTAAGCGTTATTTCGTGATTTGGACGTCAATTTGGGATCCCAACTTTAAAATGCGTTTTCTGGCCTTTCTAAGCGTTATTTCGTGATTTGGACCGAAATTTGGGATCCCAACTTTAAAATGCGTTTTCTGGCCTTTCTAAGCGTTATTTCGTGATTTGGACGTCAATTTGGGATCCCAACTTTAAAATGCGTTTTCTGGCCTTTCTAAGCGTTATTTCGTGATTTGGACCGAAATTTGGGATCCCAACTTTAAAATGCGTTTTCTGGCCTTTCTAAGCATTATTTCGTGATTTGGACCGAAATTTAGGATCCCAACTTTAAAATGCGTTTTCTGGCCTTTCTAAGCGTTATTTCGTGATTTGGACCTCAATTTGGGATCCCAACTTTAAAATGCGTTTTCTGGCCTTTCTAAGCGTTATTTCGTGATTTGGACCTCAATTTGGGATCACAACTTTAAAATGCGTTTTCTGGCCTTTCTAAGCGTTATTTCGTGATTTTGACCTCAATTTGGGATCCCAACTTTAAAATGCGTTTTCTGGCCTTTCTAAGCGTTATTTCGTGATTTGGACCGAAATTTGGGATCCCAACTTTAAAATGCGTTTTCTGGCCTTTCTAAGCGTTATTTCGTGATTTGGACCGAAATTTGGGATCCCAACTTTAAAATGCGTTTTCTGGCCTTTCTAAGCGTTATTTCGCGATTTGGACCGAAATTTGGGATCACAACTTTAAAATGCGTTTTCTGGCCTTTCTAAGCGTTATTTCGTGATTTGGACCTCAATTTGGGATCCCAACTTTAAAATGCGTTTTCTGGCCTTTCTAAGCGTTATTTCGTGATTTGGACGTCAATTTGGGATCCCAACTTTAAAATGCGTTTTCTGGCCTTTCTAAGCGTTATTTCGTGATTTGGACCGAAATTTGGGATCCCAACTTTAAAATGCGTTTTCTGGCCTTTCTAAGCATTATTTCGTGATTTGGACCGAAATTTAGGATCCCAACTTTAAAATGCGTTTTCTGGCCTTTCTAAGCGTTATTTCGTGATTTGGACCTCAATTTGGGATCCCAACTTTAAAATGCGTTTTCTGGCCTTTCTAAGCGTTATTTCGTGATTTGGACCTCAATTTGGGATCACAACTTTAAAATGCGTTTTCTGGCCTTTCTAAGCGTTATTTCGTGATTTTGACCTCAATTTGGGATCCCAACTTTAAAATGCGTTTTCTGGCCTTTCTAAGCGTTATTTCGTGATTTGGACCGAAATTTGGGATCCCAACTTTAAAATGCGTTTTCTTGCCTTTCTAAGCGTTATTTCGCGATTTGGACCGAAATTTGGGATCACAACTTTAAAATGCGTTTTCTGGCCTTTCTAAGCGTTATTTCGTGATTTGGACCTCAATTTGGGATCCCAACTTTAAAATGCGTTTTCTGGCCTCTCTAAGCGTTATTTCGTGATTTGGACGTCAATTTGGGATCCCAACTTTAAAATGCGTTTTCTGGCCTTTCTAAGCGTTATTTCGTGATTTGGACGTCAATTTGGGATCCCAACTTTAAAATGCGTTTTCTGGCCTTTCTAAGCGTTATTTCGTGATTTGGACGTCAATTTGGGATCCCAACTTTAAAATGCGTTTTCTGGCCTCTCTAAGCGTTATTTCGTGATTTGGACGTCAATTTGGGATCCCAACTTTAAAATGCGTTTTCTGGCCTTTCTAAGCGTTATTTCGTGATTTGGACCTCAATTTGGGATCCCAACTTTAAAATGCGTTTTCTGGCCTTTCTAAGCGTTATTTCGTGATTTGGACCTCAATTTGGGATCACAACTTTAAAATGCGTTTTCTGGCCTTTCTAAGCGTTATTTCGTGATTTGGACCTCAATTTGGGATCCCAACTTTAAAATGCGTTTTCTGGCCTTTCTAAGCGTTATTTCGTGATTTGGACGTCAATTTAGGATCCCAACTTTAAAATGCGTTTTCTGGCCTTTCTAAGCGTTATTTCGTGATTTGGACGTCAATTTGGGATCCCAACTTTAAAATGCGTTATCTGGCCTTTCTAAGCGTTATTTCGTGATTTGGACGTCAATTTGGGATCCCAACTTTAAAATGCGTTTCTGGCCTTTTTAAGCGTTATTTCGTGATTTGGACCTCAATTTGGGATCACAACTTTAAAATGCGTTTTCTGGCCTTTCTAAGCGTTATTTCGTGATTTGGACCTCAATTTGGGATCACAACTTTAAAATGCGTTATCTGGCCTTTCTAAGCGTTATTTCGTGATTTGGACCGAAATTTGGGATCACAACTTTAAAATGCGTTTTCTGGCCTTTCTAAGCGTTATTTCGTGATTTGGACCGAAATTTGGGATCCCAACTTTAAAATGCGTATTCTGGCCTTTCTAAGCGTTATTTCGTGATTTGGACCTCAATTTGGGATCCCAACCTTAAAATGCGTTTTCTGGCCTTTCTAAGCGTTATTTCGTGATTTGGACCTCAATTTGGGATCACAACTTTAAAATGCGTTTTCTGGCCTTTCCAAGCGTTATTTCGTGATTTGGACCTCAATTTGGGATCCCAACTTTAAAATGCGTTTTCTGGCCTTTCTAAGCGTTATTTCGTGATTTGGACGTCAATTTAGGATCCCAACTTTAAAATGCGTTTTCTGGCCTTTCTAAGCGTTATTTCGTGATTTGGACGTCAATTTGGGATCCCAACTTTAAAATGCGTTATCTGGCCTTTCTAAGCGTTATTTCGTGATTTGGACGTCAATTTGGGATCCCAACTTTAAAATGCGTTTCTGGCCTTTTTAAGCGTTATTTCGTGATTTGGACCTCAATTTGGGATCACAACTTTAAAATGCGTTTTCTGGCCTTTCTAAGCGTTATTTCGTGATTTGGACCTCAATTTGGGATCACAACTTTAAAATGCGTTATCTGGCCTTTCTAAGCGTTATTTCGTGATTTGGACCGAAATTTGGGATCACAACTTTAAAATGCGTTTTCTGGCCTTTCTAAGCGTTATTTCGTGATTTGGACCGAAATTTGGGATCCCAACTTTAAAATGCGTATTCTGGCCTTTCTAAGCGTTATTTCGTGATTTGGACCTCAATTTGGGATCCCAACTTTAAAATGCGTTTTCTGGCCTTTCTAAGCGTTATTTCGTGATTTGGACCTCAATTTGGGATCCCAACTTTAAAATGCGTTTTCTGGCCTTTCTAAGCGTTATTTCGTGATTTGGACCTCAATTTGGGATCACAACTTTAAAATGCGTTATCTGGCCTTTCTAAGCGTTATTTCGTGATTTGGACCGATATTTGGGATCACAACTTTAAAATGCGTTTCCTGGCCTTTCTAAGCGTTATTTCGTGATTTGGACCGAAATTTGGGATCCCAACTTTAAAATGCGTATTCTGGCCTTTCTAAGCGTTATTTCGTGATTTGGACCTCAATTTGGGATCCCAACTTTAAAATGCGTTTTCTGGCCTTTCTAAGCGTTATTTCGTGATTTGGACCTCAATTTGGGATCACAACTTTAAAATGCGTTATCTGGCCTTTCTAAGCGTTATTTCGTGATTTGGACCGAAATTTGGGATCCCAACTTTAAAATGCGTTTTCTGGCCTTTCTAAGCGTTATTTCGTGATTTGGACCGAAATTTGGGATCCCAACTTTAAAATGCGTATTCTGGCCTTTCTAAGCGTTATTTCGTGATTTGGACCTCAATTTGGGATCCCAACTTTAAAATGCGTTTTCTGGCCTTTCTAAGCGTTATTTCGTGATTTGGACCTCAATTTGGGATCACAACTTTAAAATGCGTTTTCTGGCCTTTCTAAGCGTTATTTCGTGATTTGGACCTCAATTTGGGATCACAACTTTAAAATGCGTTTTCTGGCCTTTCTAAGCGTTATTTCGTGATTTGGACCTCAATTTGGGATCACAACTTTAAAATGCGTTATCTGGCCTTTCTAAGCGTTATTTCGTGATTTGGACCGAAATTTGGGATCCCAACTTTAAAATGCGTTTTCTGGCCTTTCTAAGCGTTATTTCGTGATTTGGACCGAAATTTGGGATCACAACTTAAAAATGCGTTTTCTGGCCTTTCTAAGCGTTATTTCGTGATTTGGGCCGAAATTTGGGATCACAACTTTAAAATGCGTTTTCTGGCCTTTCTAAGCGTTATTTCGTGATTTGGACCGAAATTTGGGATCCCAACTTTAAAATGCGTTTTCTGGCCTTTCTAAGCGTTATTTCGTGATTTGGACCGAAATTTGGGATCCCAACTTTAAAATGCGTTTTCTGGCCTTTCTAAGCGTTATTTCGTGATTTGGACCGAAATTTGGGATCCCAACTTTAAAATGCGTTTTCTGGCCTTTCTAAGCGTTATTTCGTGATTTGGACCTCAATTTGGGATAACAACTTAAAAATGCGTTTTCTGGCCTTTCTAAGCGTTATTTCGTGATTTGGACCTCAATTTGGGATCCCAACTTTGAAATGCGTTTTCTGGCCTTTCTAAGCGTTATTTCGTGATTTGGACCTCAATTTGGGATCACAACTTTAAAATGCGTTTTCTGGCCTTTCTAAGCGTTATTTCGTGATTTGGACCGAAATTTGGGATCCCAACTTTAAAATGCGTTTTCTGGCCTTTCTAAGCGTTATTTCGTGATTTGGACCGAAATTTGGGATCCCAACTTTAAAATGCGTTTTCTGGCCTTTCTAAGCGTTATTTCGTGAATTGGATTGAAATTTGGGATCACAACTTTAAAATGCGTTTTCTGGCCTTTCTAAGCGTTATTTCGTGATTTGGACCGAAATTTGGGATCCCAACTTTAAAATGCGTTTTCTGGCCTTTCTAAGCGTTATTTCGTGATTTGGACCGAAATTTGGGATCCCAACTTTAAAATGCGTTTTCTGGCCTTTCTAAGCGTTATTTCGTGATTTGGACCGAAATTTGGGATCCCAACTTTAAAATGCGTTTTCTGGCCTTTCTAAGCGTTATTTCGTGATTTGGACCTCAATTTGGGATCACAACTTTAAAATGCGTTTTCTGGCCTTTCTAAGCGTTATTTCGTGATTTGGACCGAAATTTGGGATCCCAACTTTAAAATGCGTTTTCTGGCCTTTCTAAGCGTTATTTCGTGATTTGGACCTCAATTTGGGATCCCAACTTTAAAATGCGTTTTCTGGCCTTTCTAAGCGTTATTTCGTGATTTGGACCGAAATTTGGGATCCCAACTTTAAAATGCGTTTTCTGGCCTTTCTAAGCGTTATTTCGTGATTTGGACCTCAATTTGGGATCACAACTCTAAAATGCGTTTTCTGGCCTTTCTAAGCGTTATTTCGTGATTTGGACCTCAATTTGGGATCCCAACTTTAAAATGCGTTTTCTGGCCTTTCTAAGCGTTATTTCGTGATTTGGACGTCAATTTGGGATCCCAACTTTAAAATGCGTTTTCTGGCCTTTCTAAGCGTTATTTCGTGATTTGGACCGAAATTTGGGATCCCAACTTTAAAATGCGTTTTCTGGCCTTTCTAAGCGTTATTTCGTGATTTGGACCGAAATTTGGGATCCCAACTTTAAAATGCGTTTTCTGGCCTTTCTAAGCGTTATTTCGTGATTTGGACCTCAATTTGGGATCACAACTCTAAAATGCGTTTTCTGGCCTTTCTAAGCGTTATTTCGTGATTTGGACCTCAATTTGGGATCCCAACTTTAAAATGCGTTTTCTGGCCTTTCTAAGCGTTATTTCGTGATTTGGACCTCAATTTGGAATCCCAACTTTAAAATGCGTTTTCTGGCCTTTCTAAGCGTTATTTCGTGATTTGGACCGAAATTTGGGATCCCAACTTTAAAATGCGTTTTCTGGCCTTTCTAAGCGTTATTTCGTGATTTGGGCCGAAATTTGGGATCACAACTTTAAAATGCGTTTTCTGGCCTTTCTAAGCGTTATTTCGTGATTTGGACCTCAATTTGGGATCACAACTTTAAAATGCGTTATCTGGCCTTTCTAAGCGTTATTTCGTGATTTGGACCTCAATTTGGGATCACAACTTTAAAATGCGTTTTCTGGCCTTTCTAAGCGTTATTTCGTGATTTGGACCGAAATTTGGGATCACAACTTTAAAATGCGTTTTCTGGCCTTTCTAAGCGTTATTTCGTGATTTGGAGCGAAATTTGGGATCACAACTTTAAAATGCGTTTTCTGGCCTTTCTAAGCGTTATTTCGTGATTTGGACCTCAATTTGGGATCCCAACTTTGAAATGCGTTTTCTGGCCTTTCTAAGCATTATTTCGTGATTTGGACTTCAATTTGGGATCCCAACTTTAAAATGCGTTTTCTGGACTTTCTTAGCGTTTTTTCGTGAATTGGATTGAAATTTGGGATCACAACTTTAAAATGCGTTTTCTGGCCTTTCTAAGCGTTATTTCGTGATTTGGACCGAAATTTGGGATCCCAACTTTAAAATGCGTTTTCTGGCCTTTCTAAGCGTTATTTCGTGATTTGGACCGAAATTTGGGATCCCAACTTTAAAATGCGTTTTCTGGCCTTTCTAAGCGATATTTCGTGATTTGGACCGAAATTTGGGATCCCAACTTTGAAATGCGTTTTCTGGCCTTTCTAAGCGTTATTTCGTGATTTGGACCTCAATTTGGGATCACAACTTTAAAATGCGTTTTCTGGCCTTTCTAAGCGTTATTTCGTGATTTGGACCGAAATTTGGGATCCCAACTTTAAAATGCGTTTTCTGGCCTTTCTAAGCGTTATTTCGTGATTTGAACCTCAATTTGGGATCACAACTTTAAAATGCGTTTTCTGGCCTTTCTAAGCGTTATTTCGTGAATTGGACCGAAATTTGGGATCACAACTTTAAAATGCGTTTTCTGGCCTTTCTAAGCGTTATTTCGTGATTTGGACCTCAATTTGGGATCACAACTTTAAAATGCGTTTTCTGGCCTTTCTAAGCGTTATTTCGTGATTTGGACCTCAATTTGGGATCACAACTTTAAAATGCGTTTTCTGGCCTTTCTAAGCGTTATTTCGTGAATTGGACCGAAATTTGGGATCACAACTTTAAAATGCGTTTTCTGGCCTTTCTAAGCGTTATTTCGTGATTTGGACCTCAATTTGGGATCACAACTTTAAAATGCGTTTTCTGGCCTTTCTAAGCGTTATTTCGTGATTTGGACCGAAATTTGGGATCACAACTTTAAAATGCGTTTTCTGGCCTTTCTAAGCGTTATTTCGTGATTTGGACCGAAATTTGGGATCACAACTTTAAAATGCGTTTTCTGGCCTTTTTAAGCGTTATTTCGTGATTTGGACCGAAATTTAAAATGCGTTTTCTGGCCTTTTTAAGCGTTATTTCGTGATTTGGACCGAAATTTAAAATGCGTTTTCTGGCCTTTTTAAGCGTTATTTCGTGATTTGGACCGAAATTTGGGATCACAACTTTAAAATGCGTTTTCTGGCCTTTCTAAGCGTTATTTCGTGATTTGGACCTCAATTTGGGATCACAACTTTAAAATGCGTTTTCTGGCCTTTCTAAGCGTTATTTCGTGATTTGGACCTCAATTTGGGATCACAACTTTAAAATGCGTTTTCTGGCCTTTCTAAGCGTTATTTCGTGATTTGGACCTCAATTTGGGATCACAACTTTAAAATGCGTTTTCTGGCCTTTCTAAGCGTTATTTCGTGATTTGGACCTCAATTTGGGATCACAACTTTAAAATGCGTTATCTGGCCTTTCTAAGCGTTATTTCGTGATTTGGACCGAAATTTGGGATCCCAACTTTAAAATGCGTTTTCTGGCCTTTCTAAGCGTTATTTCGTGATTTGGACCGAAATTTGGGATCACAACTTAAAAATGCGTTTTCTGGCCTTTCTAAGCGTTATTTCGTGATTTGGGCCGAAATTTGGGATCACAACTTTAAAATGCGTTTTCTGGCCTTTCTAAGCGTTATTTCGTGATTTCCACCGAAATTTGGGATCCCAACTTTAAAATGCGTTTTCTGGCCTTTCTAAGCGTTATTTCGTGATTTGGACCGAAATTTGGGATCCCAACTTTAAAATGCGTTTTCTGGCCTTTCTAAGCGTTATTTCGTGATTTGGACCGAAATTTGGGATCCCAACTTTAAAATGCGTTTTCTGGCCTTTCTAAGCGTTATTTCGTGATTTGGACCTCAATTTGGGATAACAACTTAAAAATGCGTTTTCTGGCCTTTCTAAGCGTTATTTCGTGATTTGGACCGAAATTTGGGATCCCAACTTTGAAATGCGTTTTCTGGCCTTTCTAAGCGTTATTTCGTGATTTGGACCTCAATTTGGGATCACAACTTTAAAATGCGTTTTCTGGCCTTTCTAAGCGTTATTTCGTGATTTGGACCGAAATTTGGGATCCCAACTTTAAAATGCGTTTTCTGGCCTTTCTAAGCGTTATTTCGTGATTTGGACCGAAATTTGGGATCCCAACTTTAAAATGCGTTTTCTGGCCTTTCTAAGCGTTATTTCGTGAATTGGATTGAAATTTGGGATCACAACTTTAAAATGCGTTTTCTGGCCTTTCTAAGCGTTATTTCGTGATTTGGACCGAAATTTGGGATCCCAACTTTAAAATGCGTTTTCTGGCCTTTCTAAGCGTTATTTCGTGATTTGGACCGAAATTTGGGATCCCAACTTTAAAATGCGTTTTCTGGCCTTTCTAAGCGTTATTTCGTGATTTGGACCGAAATTTGGGATCCCAACTTTAAAATGCGTTTTCTGGCCTTTCTAAGCGTTATTTCGTGATTTGGACCTCAATTTGGGATCACAACTTTAAAATGCGTTTTCTGGCCTTTCTAAGCGTTATTTCGTGATTTGGACCGAAATTTGGGATCCCAACTTTAAAATGCGTTTTCTGGCCTTTCTAAGCGTTATTTCGTGATTTGGACCTCAATTTGGGATCCCAACTTTAAAATGCGTTTTCTGGCCTTTCTAAGCGTTATTTCGTGATTTGGACCGAAATTTGGGATCCCAACTTTAAAATGCGTTTTCTGGCCTTTCTAAGCGTTATTTCGTGATTTGGACCTCAATTTGGGATCACAACTCTAAAATGCGTTTTCTGGCCTTTCTAAGCGTTATTTCGTGATTTGGACCTCAATTTGGGATCCCAACTTTAAAATGCGTTTTCTGGCCTTTCTAAGCGTTATTTCGTGATTTGGACGTCAATTTGGGATCCCAACTTTAAAATGCGTTTTCTGGCCTTTCTAAGCGTTATTTCGTGATTTGGACCGAAATTTGGGATCCCAACTTTAAAATGCGTTTTCTGGCCTTTCTAAGCGTTATTTCGTGATTTGGACCGAAATTTGGGATCCCAACTTTAAAATGCGTTTTCTGGCCTTTCTAAGCGTTATTTCGTGATTTGGACCTCAATTTGGGATCACAACTCTAAAATGCGTTTTCTGGCCTTTCTAAGCGTTATTTCGTGATTTGGACCTCAATTTGGGATCCCAACTTTAAAATGCGTTTTCTGGCCTTTCTAAGCGTTATTTCGTGATTTGGACCTCAATTTGGAATCCCAACTTTAAAATGCGTTTTCTGGCCTTTCTAAGCGTTATTTCGTGATTTGGACCGAAATTTGGGATCCCAACTTTAAAATGCGTTTTCTGGCCTTTCTAAGCGTTATTTCGTGATTTGGGCCGAAATTTGGGATCACAACTTTAAAATGCGTTTTCTGGCCTTTCTAAGCGTTATTTCGTGATTTGGACCTCAATTTGGGATCACAACTTTAAAATGCGTTATCTGGCCTTTCTAAGCGTTATTTCGTGATTTGGACCTCAATTTGGGATCACAACTTTAAAATGCGTTTTCTGGCCTTTCTAAGCGTTATTTCGTGATTTGGACCGAAATTTGGGATCACAACTTTAAAATGCGTTTTCTGGCCTTTCTAAGCGTTATTTCGTGATTTGGAGCGAAATTTGGGATCACAACTTTAAAATGCGTTTTCTGGCCTTTCTAAGCGTTATTTCGTGATTTGGACCTCAATTTGGGATCCCAACTTTGAAATGCGTTTTCTGGCCTTTCTAAGCATTATTTCGTGATTTGGACTTCAATTTGGGATCCCAACTTTAAAATGCGTTTTCTGGACTTTCTTAGCGTTTTTTCGTGAATTGGATTGAAATTTGGGATCACAACTTTAAAATGCGTTTTCTGGCCTTTCTAAGCGTTATTTCGTGATTTGGACCGAAATTTGGGATCCCAACTTTAAAATGCGTTTTCTGGCCTTTCTAAGCGTTATTTCGTGATTTGGACCGAAATTTGGGATCCCAACTTTAAAATGCGTTTTCTGGCCTTTCTAAGCGATATTTCGTGATTTGGACCGAAATTTGGGATCCCAACTTTGAAATGCGTTTTCTGGCCTTTCTAAGCGTTATTTCGTGATTTGGACCTCAATTTGGGATCACAACTTTAAAATGCGTTTTCTGGCCTTTCTAAGCGTTATTTCGTGATTTGGACCGAAATTTGGGATCCCAACTTTAAAATGCGTTTTCTGGCCTTTCTAAGCGTTATTTCGTGATTTGAACCTCAATTTGGGATCACAACTTTAAAATGCGTTTTCTGGCCTTTCTAAGCGTTATTTCGTGAATTGGACCGAAATTTGGGATCACAACTTTAAAATGCGTTTTCTGGCCTTTCTAAGCGTTATTTCGTGATTTGGACCTCAATTTGGGATCACAACTTTAAAATGCGTTTTCTGGCCTTTCTAAGCGTTATTTCGTGATTTGGACCTCAATTTGGGATCACAACTTTAAAATGCGTTTTCTGGCCTTTCTAAGCGTTATTTCGTGAATTGGACCGAAATTTGGGATCACAACTTTAAAATGCGTTTTCTGGCCTTTCTAAGCGTTATTTCGTGATTTGGACCTCAATTTGGGATCACAACTTTAAAATGCGTTTTCTGGCCTTTCTAAGCGTTATTTCGTGATTTGGACCGAAATTTGGGATCACAACTTTAAAATGCGTTTTCTGGCCTTTCTAAGCGTTATTTCGTGATTTGGACCGAAATTTGGGATCACAACTTTAAAATGCGTTTTCTGGCCTTTTTAAGCGTTATTTCGTGATTTGGACCGAAATTTAAAATGCGTTTTCTGGCCTTTTTAAGCGTTATTTCGTGATTTGGACCGAAATTTAAAATGCGTTTTCTGGCCTTTTTAAGCGTTATTTCGTGATTTGGACCGAAATTTGGGATCACAACTTTAAAATGCGTTTTCTGGCCTTTCTAAGCGTTATTTCGTGATTTGGACCTCAATTTGGGATCACAACTTTAAAATGCGTTTTCTGGCCTTTTTAAGCGTTATTTCGTGAATTGGACCGAAATTTGGGATCACAACTTTAAAATGCGTTTTCTGGCCTTTCTAAGCGTTATTTCGTGATTTGGACCGAAATTTGGGATCACAACTTTAAAATGCGTTTTCTGGCCTTTCTAAGCGTTATTTCGTGATTTGGACCTCAATTTGGGATCACAACTTTAAAATGCGTTTTCTGGCCTTTCTAAGCGTTATTTCGTGAATTGGACCGAAATTTGGGATCACAACTTTAAAATGCGTTTTCTGGCCTTTCTAAGCGTTATTTCGTGATTTGGACCTCAATTTGGGATCACAACTTTAAAATGCGTTTTCTGGCCTTTCTAAGCGTTATTTCGTGATTTGGACCGAAATTTGGGATCACAACTTTAAAATGCGTTTTCTGGCCTTTCTAAGCGTTATTTCGTGATTTGGACCTCAATTTGGGATCACAACTTTAAAATGCGTTTTCTGGCCTTTTTAAGCGTTATTTCGTGATTTGGACCGAAATTTAAAATGCGTTTTCTGGCCTTTTTAAGCGTTATTTCGTGATTTGGACCGAAATTTAAAATGCGTTTTCTGGCCTTTTTAAGCGTTATTTCGTGATTTGGACCGAAATTTGGGATCACAACTTTAAAATGCGTTTTCTGGCCTTTCTAAGCGTTATTTCGTGATTTGGACCTCAATTTGGGATCACAACTTTAAAATGCGTTTTCTGGCCTTTTTAAGCGTTATTTCGTGATTTGGACCGAAATTTGGGATCACAACTTTAAAATGCGTTTTCTGGCCTTTCTAAGCGTTATTTCGTGATTTGGACCTCAATTTGGGATCACAACTTTAAAATGCGTTTTCTGGCCTTTCTAAGCGTTATTTCGTGATTTGGACCTCAATTTGGGATTCCAACTTTAAAATGCGTTTTCTGGCCTTTCTAAGCGTTATTTCGTGATTTGGACCTCAATTTGGGATCACAACTTTAAAATGCGTTTTCTGACCTTTCTAAGCGTTATTTCGTGATTTGGACCTCAATTTGGGATCACAACTTTAAAATGCGTTTTCTGGCCTTTCTAAGCGTTATTTCGTGATTTGGACCTCAATTTGGGATTCCAACTTTAAAATGCGTTTTCTGGCCTTTCTAAGCGTTATTTCGTGATTTGGACCTCAATTTGGGATCACAACTTTAAAATGCGTTTTCTGGCCTTTCTAAGCGTTATTTCGTGATTTGGACCGAAATTTGGGATTCCAACTTTAAAATGCGTTTTTGGCCTTTCTATGCGTTATTTCGTGATTTGGACCGAAATTTGGGATCACAACTTTAAAATGCGTTTTCTGGCCTTTTTAAGCGTTATTTCGTGAATTGGACCTCAATTTGGGATCACAACTTTAAAATGCGTTTTCTGGCCTTTCTAAGCGTTATTTCGTGATTTGGACCTCAATTTGCGAGCACAACTTTAAAATGCGTTTTCTGGCCTTTTTAAGCGTTATTTCGTGATTTGGACCGAAATTTGGGATTCCAACTTTAAAATGCGTTTTTGGCCTTTCTATGCGTTATTTCGTGATTTGGACCGAAATTTGGGATCACAACTTTAAAATGCGTTTTCTGGCCTTTTTAAGCGTTATTTCGTGATTTGGACCGAAATTTGGGATCCCAACTTTAAAATGCGTTTTTGGCCTTTCTAAGCGTTATTTCGTGATTTGGACCGAAATTTGGGATTCCAACTTTAAAATGCGTTTTTGGCCTTTCTATGCGTTATTTCGTGATTTGGACCGAAATTTGGGATCACAACTTTAAAATGCGTTTTCTGGCCTTTCTAAGCGTTATTTCGTGATTTGGACCGAAATTTGGGATCACAACTTTAAAATGCGTTTTCTGGCCTTTCTAAGCGTTATTTCGTGAATTGGACCGAAATTTGGGATCCCAACTTTAAAATGCGTTTTCTGGCCTTTCTAAGCGTTATTTCGTGATTTGGGCTTAAATTTTAGATCACAACTTAAAAATGCGTTTTCTAGCCTTTCTAAGCGTTATTTCGTGAATTGGACCGAAATTTGGGATCCCAACTTTAAAATGCGTTTTCTGGCCTTCTAAGCGTTATTTCGTGATTTGGGCTGAAATTTGGGATCACAACTTAAAAATGCGTTTTCTGGCCTTTCTAAGCGTTATTTCGTGATTTGGAGCGAAATTTGGGATCACAACTTTAAAATGCGTTTTCTGGCCTTTCTAAGCGTTATTTCGTGATTTGGACCTCAATTTGGGATCACAACTTTAAAATGCGTTTTCTGGCCTTTCTAAGCGTTATTTCGTGATTTGGACCTCAATTTGGGATCACAACTTTAAAATGCGTTTTCTGGCCTTTCTAAGCGTTATTTCGTGATTTGGACCTCAATTTGGGATCACAACTTTAAAATGCGTTTTCTGGCCTTTCTAAGCGTTATTTCGTGATTTGGACGTCAATTTGGGATCCCAACTTTAAAAATGCGTTTTCTGGCCTTTCTAAGCGTTATTTCGTGATTTGGACCTCAATTTGGGATCACAACTTTGAAATGCGTTTTCTGGCCTTTCTAAGCGTTATTTCGTGATTTGGACCGAAATTTGGGATCCCAACTTTAAAATGCGTTTTCTGGCCTTTCTAAGCGTTATTTCGTGATTTGGACCGAAATTTGGGATCACAACTTTAAAATGCGTTTTCTGGCCTTTCTAAGCGTTATTTCGTGATTTGGACCTCAATTTGGGATCACAACTTTAAAATGCGTTTTCTGGCCTTTCTAAGCGTTATTTCGTGATTTGGAGCGAAATTTGGGATCACAACTTTAAAATGCGTTTTCTGGCCTTTCTAAGCGTTATTTCGTGATTTGGACCTCAATTTGGGATCCCAACTTTGAAATGCGTTTTCTGGCCTTTCTAAGCGTTATTTCGTGATTTGGACCTCAATTTGGGATCCCAACTTTAAAATGCGTTTTCTGGCCTTTCTAAGCGTTATTTCGTGATTTGGACCTCAATTTGGGATCCCAACTTTAAAATGCGTTTTCTGGCCTCTCTAAGCGTTATTTCGTGATTTGGACGTCAATTTGGGATCCCAACTTTAAAATGCGTTTTCTGGCCTTTCTAAGCGTTATTTCGTGATTTGGACCTCAATTTGGGATCACAACTTTAAAATGCGTTTTCTGGCCTTTCTAAGCGTTATTTCGTGATTTTGACCTCAATTTGGGATCACAACTTTAAAATGCGTTATCTGGCCTTTCTAAGCGTTATTTCGTGATTTGGACCGAAATTTGGGATCCCAACTTTAAAATGCGTTTTCTGGCCTTTCTAAGCGTTATTTCGTGATTTGGACCGAAATTTGGGATCACAACTTAAAAATGCGTTTTCTGGCCTTTCTAAGCGTTATTTCGTGATTTGGGCCGAAATTTGGGATCACAACTTTAAAATGCGTTTTCTGGCCTTTCTAAGCGTTATTTCGTGATTTTGACCTCAATTTGGGATCACAACTTTAAAATGCGTTATCTGGCCTTTCTAAGCGTTATTTCGTGATTTGGACGTCAATTTGGGATCCCAACTTTAAAATGCGTTTTCTGGCCTTTCTAAGCGTTATTTCGTGATTTGGACCTCAATTTGGGATCACAACTTTAAAATGCGTTTTCTGGCCTTTCTAAGCGTTATTTCGTGATTTGAACCTCAATTTGGGATCACAACTTTAAAATGCGTTTTCTGGCCTTTCTAAGCGTTATTTCGTGATTTGGACCGAAATTTGGGATCACAACTTTAAAATGCGTTTTCTGGCCTTTCTAAGCGTTATTTCGTGATTTGGACGTCAATTTGGGATCCCAACTTTAAAATGCGTTTTCTGGCCTTTCTAAGCGTTATTTCGTGATTTGGACCGAAATTTGGGATCCCAACTTTAAAATGCGTTTTCTGGCCTTTCTAAGCGTTATTTCGCGATTTGGACCGAAATTTGGGATCACAACTTAAAAATGCGTTTTCTGGCCTTTCTAAGCGTTATTTCGTGATTTGGACCGAAATTCGGGATCCCAACTTTAAAATGCGTTTTCTGGCCTTTCTAAGCGTTATTTCGTGATTTGGACCTCAATTTGGGATCCCAACTTTAAAATGCGTTTTCTGGCCTTTCTAAGCGTTATTTCGTGATTTGGACCTCAATTTAGGATCACAACTTTAAAATGCGTTTTCTGGCCTTTCTAAGCGTTATTTCGTGATTTGGACCTCAATTTGGGATCCCAACTTTAAAATGCGTTTTCTGGCCTTTCTAAGCGTTATTTCGTGATTTGGACCTCAATTTGGGATCACAACTTTAAAATGCGTTTTCTGGCCTTTCTAAGCGTTATTTCGTGATTTTGACCTCAATTTGGGATCCCAACTTTAAAATGCGTTTTCTGGCCTTTCTAAGCGTTATTTCGTGATTTGGACCGAAATTTGGGATCCCAACTTTAAAATGCGTTTTCTGGCCTTTCTAAGCGTTATTTCGTGATTTGGACCGAAATTTGGGATCCCAACTTTAAAATGCGTTTTCTGGCCTTTCTAAGCGTTATTTCGCGATTTGGACCGAAATTTGGGATCACAACTTTAAAATGCGTTTTCTGGCCTTTCTAAGCGTTATTTCGTGATTTGGACCTCAATTTGGGATCCCAACTTTAAAATGCGTTTTCTGGCCTTTCTAAGCGTTATTTCGTGATTTGGACGTCAATTTGGGGTCCCAACTTTAAAATGCGTTTTCTGGCCTTTCTAAGCGTTATTTCGTGATTTGGACCGAAATTTGGGATCCCAACTTTAAAATGCGTTTTCTGGCCTTTCTAAGCATTATTTCGTGATTTGGACCGAAATTTAGAATCCCAACTTTAAAATGCGTTTTCTGGCCTTTCTAAGCGTTATTTCGTGATTTGGACCTCAATTTGGGATCCCAACTTTAAAATGCGTTTTCTGGCCTTTCTAAGCGTTATTTCGTGATTTGGACCTCAATTTGGGATCACAACTTTAAAATGCGTTTTCTGGCCTTTCTAAGCGTTATTTCGTGATTTTGACCTCAATTTGGGATCCCAACTTTAAAATGCGTTTTCTGGCCTTTCTAAGCGTTATTTCGTGATTTGGACGTCAATTTGGGATCCCAACTTTAAAATGCGTTTTCTTGCCTTTCTAAGCGTTATTTCGCGATTTGGACCGAAATTTGGGATCCCAACTTTAAAATGCGTTTTCTGGCCTTTCTAAGCGTTATTTCGTGATTTGGACGTCAATTTGGGATCCCAACTTTAAAATGCGTTTTCTGGCCTTTCTAAGCGTTATTTCGTGATTTGGACGTCAATTTGGGATCCCAACTTTAAAATGCGTTTTCTGGCCTTTCTAAGCGTTATTTCGTGATTTGGACGTCAATTTGGGATCCCAACTTTAAAATGCGTTTTCTGGCCTTTCTAAGCGTTATTTCGTGATTTGGACCTCAATTTGGGATCCCAACTTTAAAATGCGTTTTCTGGCCTTTTTAAGCGTTATTTCGTGATTTGGACCTCAATTTGGGATCACAACTTTAAAATGCGTTTTCTGGCCTTTCTAAGCGTTATTTCGTGATTTGGACCTCAATTTGGGATCCCAACTTTAAAATGCGTTTTCTGGCCTTTCTAAGCGTTATTTCGTGATTTGGACGTCAATTTAGGATCCCAACTTTAAAATGCGTTTTCTGGCCTTTCTAAGCGTTATTTCGTGATTTGGACGTCAATTTAGGATCCCAACTTTAAAATGCGTTTTCTGGCCTTTCTAAGCGTTATTTCGTGATTTGGACGTCAATTTGGGATCCCAACTTTAAAATGCGTTTCTGGCCTTTTTAAGCGTTATTTCGTGATTTGGACCTCAATTTGGGATCACAACTTTAAAATGCGTTTTCTGGCCTTTCTAAGCGTTATTTCGTGATTTGGACCTCAATTTGGGATCACAACTTTAAAATGCGTTATCTGGCCTTTCTAAGCGTTATTTCGTGATTTGGACCGAAATTTGGGATCACAACTTTAAAATGCGTTTTCTGGCCTTTCTAAGCGTTATTTCGTGATTTGGACCGAAATTTGGGATCCCAACTTTAAAATGCGTATTCTGGCCTTTCTAAGCGTTATTTCGTGATTTGGACCTCAATTTGGGATCCCAACTTTAAAATGCGTTTTCTGGCCTTTCTAAGCGTTATTTCGTGATTTGGACCTCAATTTGGGATCCCAACTTTAAAATGCGTTTTCTGGCCTTTCTAAGCGTTATTTCGTGATTTGGACCTCAATTTGGGATCACAACTTTAAAATGCGTTTTCTGGCCTTTCTAAGCGTTATTTCGTGATTTGGACCTCAATTTGGGATCCCAACTTTAAAATGCGTTTTCTGGCCTTTCTAAGCGTTATTTCGTGATTTGGACCTCAATTTGGGATCACAACTTTAAAATGCGTTATCTGGCCTTTCTAAGCGTTATTTCGTGATTTGGACCGATATTTGGGATCACAACTTTAAAATGCGTTTTCTGGCCTTTCTAAGCGTTATTTCGTGATTTGGACCGAAATTTGGGATCCCAACTTTAAAATGCGTATTCTGGCCTTTCTAAGCGTTATTTCGTGATTTGGACCTCAATTTGGGATCCCAACTTTAAAATGCGTTTTCTGGCCTTTCTAAGCGTTATTTCGTGATTTGGACCTCAATTTGGGATCCCAACTTTAAAATGCGTTTTCTGGCCTTTCTAAGCGTTATTTCGTGATTTGGACCTCAATTTGGGATCACAACTTTAAAATGCGTTTTCTGGCCTTTCTAAGCGTTATTTCGTGATTTGGACCTCAATTTGGGATCACAACTTTAAAATGCGTTATCTGGCCTTTCTAAGCGTTATTTCGTGATTTGGACCGAAATTTGGGATCCCAACTTTAAAATGCGTTATCTGGCCTTTCTAAGCGTTATTTCGTGATTTGGACCGAAATTTGGTATCACAACTTAAAAATGCGTTTTCTGGCCTTTCTAAGCGTTATTTCGTGATTTGGACCTCAATTTGGGATCACAACTTTAAAATGCGTTTTCTGGCCTTTCTAAGCGTTATTTCGTGATTTGGACCTCAATTTGGGATCACAACTTTAAAATGCGTTTTCTGGCCTTTCTAAGCGTTATTTCGTGAATTGGATTGAAATTTGGGATCACAACTTTAAAATGCGTTTTCTGGCCTTTCTAAGCGTTATTTCGTGATTTGGACCTCAATTTGGGATCACAACTTTAAAATGCGTTTTCTGGCCTTTCTAAGCGTTATTTCGTGATTTGGACCTCAATTTGGGATCACAACTTTAAAATGCGTTATCTGGCCTTTCTAAGCGTTATTTCGTGATTTGGACCGAAATTTGGGATCACAACTTTAAAATGCGTTTTCTGGCCTTTCTAAGCGTTATTTCGTGATTTGGACCGAAATTTGGGATCCCAACTTTAAAATGCGTTTTCTGGCCTTTCTAAGCGTTATTTCGTGATTTGGACCGAAATTTGGGATCCCAACTTTAAAATGCGTTTTCTGGCCTTTCTAAGCGTTATTTCGTGATTTGGACCTCAATTTGGGATCACAACTTAAAAATGCGTTTTCTGGCCTTTCTAAGCGTTATTTCGTGATTTGGACCGAAATTTGGGATCCCAACTTTAAAATGCGTTTTCTGGCCTTTCTAAGCGTTATTTCGTGATTTGGACCTCAATTTGGGATCCCAACTTTAAAATGCGTTTTCTGGCCTTTCTAAGCGTTATTTCGTGATTTGGACCTCAATTTGGGATCACAACTTTAAAATGCGTTATCTGGCCTTTCTAAGCGTTATTTCGTGATTTGGACCGAAATTTGGGATCACAACTTTAAAATGCGTTTTCTGGCCTTTCTAAGCGTTATTTCGTGATTTGGACCGAAATTTGGGATCCCAACTTTAAAATGCGTATTCTGGCCTTTCTAAGCGTTATTTCGTGATTTGGACCTCAATTTGGGATCCCAACTTTAAAATGCGTTTTCTGGCCTTTCTAAGCGTTATTTCGTGATTTGGACCTCAATTTGGGATCCCAACTTTAAAATGCGTTTTCTGGCCTTTCTAAGCGTTATTTCGTGATTTGGACCTCAATTTGGGATCACAACTTTAAAATGCGTTTTCTGGCCTTTCTAAGCGTTATTTCGTGATTTGGACCTCAATTTGGGATCACAACTTTAAAATGCGTTATCTGGCCTTTCTAAGCGTTATTTCGTGATTTGGACCGATATTTGGGATCACAACTTTAAAATGCGTTTTCTGGCCTTTCTAAGCGTTATTTCGTGATTTGGACCGAAATTTGGGATCCCAACTTTAAAATGCGTATTCTGGCCTTTCTAAGCGTTATTTCGTGATTTGGACCTCAATTTGGGATCCCAACTTTAAAATGCGTTTTCTGGCCTTTCTAAGCGTTATTTCGTGATTTGGACCTCAATTTGGGATCCCAACTTTAAAATGCGTTTTCTGGCCTTTCTAAGCGTTATTTCGTGATTTGGACCTCAATTTGGGATCACAACTTTAAAATGCGTTTTCTGGCCTTTCTAAGCGTTATTTCGTGATTTGGACCTCAATTTGGGATCACAACTTTAAAATGCGTTTTCTGGCCTTTCTAAGCGTTATTTCGTGATTTGGACCGAAATTTGGTATCACAACTTAAAAATGCGTTTTCTGGCCTTTCTAAGCGTTATTTCGTGATTTGGACCTCAATTTGGGATCCCAACTTTAAAATGCGTTTTCTGGCCTTTCTAAGCGTTATTTCGTGATTTGGACCTCAATTTGGGATCACAACTTTAAAATGCGTTTTCTGGCCTTTCTAAGCGTTATTTCGTGATTTGGACCTCAATTTGGGATCACAACTTTAAAATGCGTTTTCTGGCCTTTCTAAGCGTTATTTCGTGATTTGGACCGAAATTTGGTATCACAACTTAAAAATGCGTTTTCTGGCCTTTCTAAGCGTTATTTCGTGATTTGGACCTCAATTTGGGATCCCAACTTTAAAATGCGTTTTCTGGCCTTTCTAAGCGTTATTTCGTGATTTGGACCTCAATTTGGGATCACAACTTTAAAATGCGTTTTCTGGCCTTTCTAAGCGTTATTTCGTGATTTGGACCTCAATTTGGGATCACAACTTTAAAATGCGTTTTCTGGCCTTTCTAAGCGTTATTTCGTGATTTGGACCGAAATTTGGTATCACAACTTAAAAATGCGTTTTCTGGCCTTTCTAAGCGTTATTTCGTGATTTGGACCTCAATTTGGGATCCCAACTTTAAAATGCGTTTTCTGGCCTTTCTAAGCGTTATTTCGTGATTTGGACCTCAATTTGGGATCACAACTTTAAAATGCGTTTTCTGGCCTTTCTAAGCGTTATTTCGTGATTTGGACCTCAATTTGGGATCACAACTTTAAAATGCGTTTTCTGGCCTTTCTAAGCGTTATTTCGTGATTTGGACCGAAATTTGGTATCACAACTTAAAAATGCGTTTTCTGGCCTTTCTAAGCGTTATTTCGTGATTTGGACCTCAATTTGGGATCCCAACTTTAAAATGCGTTTTCTGGCCTTTCTAAGCGTTATTTCGTGATTTGGACCTCAATTTGGGATCACAACTTTAAAATGCGTTATCTGGCCTTTCTAAGCGTTATTTCGTGATTTGGACCGATATTTGGGATCACAACTTTAAAATGCGTTTTCTGGCCTTTCTAAGCGTTATTTCGTGATTTGGACCGAAATTTGGGATCCCAACTTTAAAATGCGTATTCTGGCCTTTCTAAGCGTTATTTCGTGATTTGGACCTCAATTTGGGATCACAACTTTAAAATGCGTTTTCTGGCCTTTCTAAGCGTTATTTCGTGATTTGGACCTCAATTTGGGATCACAACTTTAAAATGCGTTTTCTGGCCTTTCTAAGCGTTATTTCGTGATTTGGACCGAAATTTGGTATCACAACTTAAAAATGCGTTTTCTGGCCTTTCTAAGCGTTATTTCGTGATTTGGACCTCAATTTGGGATCCCAACTTTAAAATGCGTTTTCTGGCCTTTCTAAGCGTTATTTCGTGATTTGGACCTCAATTTGGGATCACAACTTTAAAATGCGTTTTCTGGCCTTTCTAAGCGTTATTTCGTGATTTGGACCTCAATTTGGGATCACAACTTTAAAATGCGTTTTCTGGCCTTTCTAAGCGTTATTTCGTGATTTGGACCGAAATTTGGGATCACAACTTAAAAATGCGTTTTCTGGCCTTTCTAAGCGTTATTTCGTGATTTGGACCTCAATTTGGGATCCCAACTTTAAAATGCGTTTTCTGGCCTTTCTAAGCGTTATTTCGTGATTTGGACCTCAATTTGGGATCACAACTTTAAAATGCGTTATCTGGCCTTTCTAAGCGTTATTTCGTGATTTGGACCGATATTTGGGATCACAACTTTAAAATGCGTTTTCTGGCCTTTCTAAGCGTTATTTCGTGATTTGGACCGAAATTTGGGATCCCAACTTTAAAATGCGTATTCTGGCCTTTCTAAGCGTTATTTCGTGATTTGGACCTCAATTTGGGATCCCAACTTTAAAATGCGTTTTCTGGCCTTTCTAAGCGTTATTTCGTGATTTGGACCTCAATTTGGGATCCCAACTTTAAAATGCGTTTTCTGGCCTTTCTAAGCGTTATTTCGTGATTTGGACCTCAATTTGGGATCACAACTTTAAAATGCGTTTTCTGGCCTTTCTAAGCGTTATTTCGTGATTTGGACCTCAATTTGGGATCACAACTTTAAAATGCGTTTTCTGGCCTTTCTAAGCGTTATTTCGTGATTTGGACCGAAATTTGGGATCCCAACTTTAAAATGCGTTATCTGGCCTTTCTAAGCGTTATTTCGTGATTTGGACCGAAATTTGGTATCACAACTTAAAAATGCGTTTTCTGGCCTTTCTAAGCGTTATTTCGTGATTTGGACCTCAATTTGGGATCACAACTTTAAAATGCGTTTTCTGGCCTTTCTAAGCGTTATTTCGTGATTTGGACCTCAATTTGGGATCACAACTTTAAAATGCGTTTTCTGGCCTTTCTAAGCGTTATTTCGTGAATTGGATTGAAATTTGGGATCACAACTTTAAAATGCGTTTTCTGGCCTTTCTAAGCGTTATTTCGTGATTTGGACCTCAATTTGGGATCACAACTTTAAAATGCGTTTTCTGGCCTTTCTAAGCGTTATTTCGTGATTTGGACCTCAATTTGGGATCACAACTTTAAAATGCGTTATCTGGCCTTTCTAAGCGTTATTTCGTGATTTGGACCGAAATTTGGGATCACAACTTTAAAATGCGTTTTCTGGCCTTTCTAAGCGTTATTTCGTGATTTGGACCGAAATTTGGGATCCCAACTTTAAAATGCGTTTTCTGGCCTTTCTAAGCGTTATTTCGTGATTTGGACCGAAATTTGGGATCCCAACTTTAAAATGCGTTTTCTGGCCTTTCTAAGCGTTATTTCGTGATTTGGACCTCAATTTGGGATCACAACTTAAAAATGCGTTTTCTGGCCTTTCTAAGCGTTATTTCGTGATTTGGACCGAAATTTGGGATCCCAACTTTAAAATGCGTTTTCTGGCCTTTCTAAGCGTTATTTCGTGATTTGGACCTCAATTTGGGATCCCAACTTTAAAATGCGTTTTCTGGCCTTTCTAAGCGTTATTTCGTGATTTGGACCTCAATTTGGGATCACAA
The DNA here is from genome assembly GCF_029784155.1 of Uranotaenia lowii. Lineage (NCBI taxonomy): Eukaryota > Metazoa > Arthropoda > Insecta > Diptera > Culicidae > Uranotaenia > Uranotaenia lowii. Next base: position 112,781 of record NW_026597632.1, read on the forward strand.
CTTTAAAATGCGTTTTCTGGCCTTTCTAAGCGTTATTTCGTGATTTGGACCTCAATTTGGGATCACAACTTTAAAATGCGTTATCTGGCCTTTCTAAGCGTTATTTCGTGATTTGGACCGAAATTTGGGATCACAACTTTAAAATGCGTTTTCTGGCCTTTCTAAGCGTTATTTCGTGATTTGGACCGAAATTTGGGATCCCAACTTTAAAATGCGTATTCTGGCCTTTCTAAGCGTTATTTCGTGATTTGGACCTCAATTTGGGATCCCAACTTTAAAATGCGTTTTCTGGCCTTTCTAAGCGTTATTTCGTGATTTGGACCTCAATTTGGGATCCCAACTTTAAAATGCGTTTTCTGGCCTTTCTAAGCGTTATTTCGTGATTTGGACCTCAATTTGGGATCACAACTTTAAAATGCGTTTTCTGGCCTTTCTAAGCGTTATTTCGTGATTTGGACCTCAATTTGGGATCACAACTTTAAAATGCGTTATCTGGCCTTTCTAAGCGTTATTTCGTGATTTGGACCGAAATTTGGGATCCCAACTTTAAAATGCGTTTTCTGGCCTTTCTAAGCGTTATTTCGTGATTTGGACCGAAATTTGGGATCACAACTTAAAAATGCGTTTTCTGGCCTTTCTAAGCGTTATTTCGTGATTTGGGCCGAAATTTGGGATCACAACTTTAAAATGCGTTTTCTGGCCTTTCTAAGCGTTATTTCGTGATTTGGACCGAAATTTGGGATCCCAACTTTAAAATGCGTTTTCTGGCCTTTCTAAGCGTTATTTCGTGATTTGGACCGAAATTTGGGATCCCAACTTTAAAATGCGTTTTCTGGCCTTTCTAAGCGTTATTTCGTGATTTGGACCGAAATTTGGGATCCCAACTTTAAAATGCGTTTTCTGGCCTTTCTAAGCGTTATTTCGTGATTTGGACCTCAATTTGGGATAACAACTTAAAAATGCGTTTTCTGGCCTTTCTAAGCGTTATTTCGTGATTTGGACCGAAATTTGGGATCCCAACTTTAAAATGCGTTTTCTGGCCTTTCTAAGCGATATTTCGTGATTTGGACCTCAATTTGGGATCCCAACTTTGAAATGCGTTTTCTGGCCTTTCTAAGCGTTATTTCGTGATTTGGACCGAAATTTGGGATCCCAACTTTAAAATGCGTTTTCTGGCCTTTCTAAGCGTTATTTCGTGATTTGGACCGAAATTTGGGATCCCAACTTTAAAATGCGTTTTCTGGCCTTTCTAAGCGTTATTTCGTGAATTGGATTGAAATTTGGGATCACAACTTTAAAATGCGTTTTCTGGCCTTTCTAAGCGTTATTTCGTGATTTGGACCGAAATTTGGGATCCCAACTTTAAAATGCGTTTTCTGGCCTTTCTAAGCGTTATTTCGTGATTTGGACCGAAATTTGGGATCCCAACTTTAAAATGCGTTTTCTGGCCTTTCTAAGCGTTATTTCGTGATTTGGACCGAAATTTGGGATCCCAACTTTAAAATGCGTTTTCTGGCCTTTCTAAGCGTTATTTCGTGATTTGGACCTCAATTTGGGATCACAACTTTAAAATGCGTTTTCTGGCCTTTCTAAGCGTTATTTCGTGATTTGGACCGAAATTTGGGATCCCAACTTTAAAATGCGTTTTCTGGCCTTTCTAAGCGTTATTTCGTGATTTGGACCTCAATTTGGGATCCCAACTTTAAAATGCGTTTTCTGGCCTTTCTAAGCGTTATTTCGTGATTTGGACCGAAATTTGGGATCCCAACTTTAAAATGCGTTTTCTGGCCTTTCTAAGCGTTATTTCGTGATTTGGACCTCAATTTGGGATCACAACTCTAAAATGCGTTTTCTGGCCTTTCTAAGCGTTATTTCGTGATTTGGACCTCAATTTGGGATCCCAACTTTAAAATGCGTTTTCTGGCCTTTCTAAGCGTTATTTCGTGATTTGGACGTCAATTTGGGATCCCAACTTTAAAATGCGTTTTCTGGCCTTTCTAAGCGTTATTTCGTGATTTGGACGTCAATTTGGGATCCCAACTTTAAAATGCGTTTTCTGGCCTTTCTAAGCGTTATTTCGTGATTTGGACCGAAATTTGGGATCCCAACTTTAAAATGCGTTTTCTGGCCTTTCTAAGCGTTATTTCGTGATTTGGACCTCAATTTGGGATCACAACTCTAAAATGCGTTTTCTGGCCTTTCTAAGCGTTATTTCGTGATTTGGACCTCAATTTGGGATCCCAACTTTAAAATGCGTTTTCTGGCCTTTCTAAGCGTTATTTCGTGATTTGGACCTCAATTTGGAATCCCAACTTTAAAATGCGTTTTCTGGCCTTTCTAAGCGTTATTTCGTGATTTGGACCGAAATTTGGGATCCCAACTTTAAAATGCGTTTTCTGGCCTTTCTAAGCGTTATTTCGTGATTTGGGCCGAAATTTGGGATCACAACTTTAAAATGCGTTTTCTGGCCTTTCTAAGCGTTATTTCGTGATTTGGACCTCAATTTGGGATCACAACTTTAAAATGCGTTATCTGGCCTTTCTAAGCGTTATTTCGTGATTTGGACCTCAATTTGGGATCACAACTTTAAAATGCGTTTTCTGGCCTTTCTAAGCGTTATTTCGTGATTTGGACCGAAATTTGGGATCACAACTTTAAAATGCGTTTTCTGGCCTTTCTAAGCGTTATTTCGTGATTTGGAGCGAAATTTGGGATCACAACTTTAAAATGCGTTTTCTGGCCTTTCTAAGCGTTATTTCGTGATTTGGACCTCAATTTGGGATCCCAACTTTGAAATGCGTTTTCTGGCCTTTCTAAGCATTATTTCGTGATTTGGACTTCAATTTGGGATCCCAACTTTAAAATGCGTTTTCTGGACTTTCTTAGCGTTTTTTCGTGAATTGGATTGAAATTTGGGATCACAACTTTAAAATGCGTTTTCTGGCCTTTCTAAGCGTTATTTCGTGATTTGGACCGAAATTTGGGATCCCAACTTTAAAATGCGTTTTCTGGCCTTTCTAAGCGTTATTTCGTGATTTGGACCGAAATTTGGGATCCCAACTTTAAAATGCGTTTTCTGGCCTTTCTAAGCGATATTTCGTGATTTGGACCTCAATTTGGGATCCCAACTTTGAAATGCGTTTTCTGGCCTTTCTAAGCGTTATTTCGTGATTTGGACCTCAATTTGGGATCACAACTTTAAAATGCGTTTTCTGGCCTTTCTAAGCGTTATTTCGTGATTTGGACCGAAATTTGGGATCCCAACTTTAAAATGCGTTTTCTGGCCTTTCTAAGCGTTATTTCGTGATTTGAACCTCAATTTGGGATCACAACTTTAAAATGCGTTTTCTGGCCTTTCTAAGCGTTATTTCGTGAATTGGACCGAAATTTGGGATCACAACTTTAAAATGCGTTTTCTGGCCTTTCTAAGCGTTATTTCGTGATTTGGACCTCAATTTGGGATCACAACTTTAAAATGCGTTTTCTGGCCTTTCTAAGCGTTATTTCGTGATTTGGACCTCAATTTGGGATCACAACTTTAAAATGCGTTTTCTGGCCTTTCTAAGCGTTATTTCGTGATTTGGACCGAAATTTGGGATCACAACTTTAAAATGCGTTTTCTGGCCTTTCTAAGCGTTATTTCGTGATTTGGACCGAAATTTGGGATCACAACTTTAAAATGCGTTTTCTGGCCTTTTTAAGCGTTATTTCGTGATTTGGACCGAAATTTAAAATGCGTTTTCTGGCCTTTTTAAGCGTTATTTCGTGATTTGGACCGAAATTTAAAATGCGTTTTCTGGCCTTTTTAAGCGTTATTTCGTGATTTGGACCGAAATTTGGGATCACAACTTTAAAATGCGTTTTCTGGCCTTTCTAAGCGTTATTTCGTGATTTGGACCTCAATTTGGGATCACAACTTTAAAATGCGTTTTCTGGCCTTTTTAAGCGTTATTTCGTGAATTGGACCGAAATTTGGGATCACAACTTTAAAATGCGTTTTCTGGCCTTTCTAAGCGTTATTTCGTGATTTGGACCGAAATTTGGGATCACAACTTTAAAATGCGTTTTCTGGCCTTTCTAAGCGTTATTTCGTGATTTGGACCTCAATTTGGGATCACAACTTTAAAATGCGTTTTCTGGCCTTTCTAAGCGTTATTTCGTGAATTGGACCGAAATTTGGGATCACAACTTTAAAATGCGTTTTCTGGCCTTTCTAAGCGTTATTTCGTGATTTGGACCTCAATTTGGGATCACAACTTTAAAATGCGTTTTCTGGCCTTTCTAAGCGTTATTTCGTGATTTGGACCGAAATTTGGGATCACAACTTTAAAATGCGTTTTCTGGCCTTTCTAAGCGTTATTTCGTGATTTGGACCTCAATTTGGGATCACAACTTTAAAATGCGTTTTCTGGCCTTTTTAAGCGTTATTTCGTGATTTGGACCGAAATTTAAAATGCGTTTTCTGGCCTTTTTAAGCGTTATTTCGTGATTTGGACCGAAATTTAAAATGCGTTTTCTGGCCTTTTTAAGCGTTATTTCGTGATTTGGACCGAAATTTGGGATCACAACTTTAAAATGCGTTTTCTGGCCTTTCTAAGCGTTATTTCGTGATTTGGACCTCAATTTGGGATCACAACTTTAAAATGCGTTTTCTGGCCTTTTTAAGCGTTATTTCGTGATTTGGACCGAAATTTGGGATCACAACTTTAAAATGCGTTTTCTGGCCTTTCTAAGCGTTATTTCGTGATTTGGACCTCAATTTGGGATCACAACTTTAAAATGCGTTTTCTGGCCTTTCTAAGCGTTATTTCGTGATTTGGACCTCAATTTGGGATTCCAACTTTAAAATGCGTTTTCTGGCCTTTCTAAGCGTTATTTCGTGATTTGGACCTCAATTTGGGATCACAACTTTAAAATGCGTTTTCTGACCTTTCTAAGCGTTATTTCGTGATTTGGACCTCAATTTGGGATCACAACTTTAAAATGCGTTTTCTGGCCTTTCTAAGCGTTATTTCGTGATTTGGACCTCAATTTGGGATTCCAACTTTAAAATGCGTTTTCTGGCCTTTCTAAGCGTTATTTCGTGATTTGGACCTCAATTTGGGATCACAACTTTAAAATGCGTTTTCTGGCCTTTCTAAGCGTTATTTCGTGATTTGGACCGAAATTTGGGATTCCAACTTTAAAATGCGTTTTTGGCCTTTCTATGCGTTATTTCGTGATTTGGACCGAAATTTGGGATCACAACTTTAAAATGCGTTTTCTGGCCTTTTTAAGCGTTATTTCGTGAATTGGACCTCAATTTGGGATCACAACTTTAAAATGCGTTTTCTGGCCTTTCTAAGCGTTATTTCGTGATTTGGACCTCAATTTGCGATCACAACTTTAAAATGCGTTTTCTGGCCTTTTTAAGCGTTATTTCGTGATTTGGACCGAAATTTGGGATTCCAACTTTAAAATGCGTTTTTGGCCTTTCTATGCGTTATTTCGTGATTTGGACCGAAATTTGGGATCACAACTTTAAAATGCGTTTTCTGGCCTTTTTAAGCGTTATTTCGTGATTTGGACCGAAATTTGGGATCCCAACTTTAAAATGCGTTTTTGGCCTTTCTAAGCGTTATTTCGTGATTTGGACCGAAATTTGGGATTCCAACTTTAAAATGCGTTTTTGGCCTTTCTATGCGTTATTTCGTGATTTGGACCGAAATTTGGGATCACAACTTTAAAATGCGTTTTCTGGCCTTTCTAAGCGTTATTTCGTGAATTGGACCGAAATTTGGGATCCCAACTTTAAAATGCGTTTTCTGGCCTTTCTAAGCGTTATTTCGTGATTTGGGCTTAAATTTTAGATCACAACTTAAAAATGCGTTTTCTGGCCTTTCTAAGCGTTATTTCGTGAATTGGACCGAAATTTGGGATCCCAACTTTAAAATGCGTTTTCTGGCCTTCTAAGCGTTATTTCGTGATTTGGGCTGAAATTTGGGATCACAACTTAAAAATGCGTTTTCTGGCCTTTCTAAGCGTTATTTCGTGATTTGGAGCGAAATTTGGGATCACAACTTTAAAATGCGTTTTCTGGCCTTTCTAAGCGTTATTTCGTGATTTGGACCTCAATTTGGGATCACAACTTTAAAATGCGTTTTCTGGCCTTTCTAAGCGTTATTTCGTGATTTGGACCTCAATTTGGGATCACAACTTTAAAATGCGTTTTCTGGCCTTTCTAAGCGTTATTTCGTGATTTGGACCTCAATTTGGGATCACAACTTTAAAATGCGTTTTCTGGCCTTTCTAAGCGTTATTTCGTGATTTGGACCGAAATTTGGGATCCCAACTTTAAAAATGCGTTTTCTGGCCTTTCTAAGCGTTATTTCGTGATTTGGACCTCAATTTGGGATCACAACTTTGAAATGCGTTTTCTGGCCTTTCTAAGCGTTATTTCGTGATTTGGACCTCAATTTGGGATCACAACTTTAAAATGCGTTTTCTGGCCTTTCTAAGCGTTATTTCGTGATTTGAACCTCAATTTGGGATCACAACTTTAAAATGCGTTTTCTGGCCTTTCTAAGCGTTATTTCGTGATTTGGACCGAAATTTGGGATCACAACTTTAAAATGCGTTTTCTGGCCTTTCTAAGCGTTATTTCGTGATTTGGACGTCAATTTGGGATCCCAACTTTAAAATGCGTTTTCTGGCCTTTCTAAGCGTTATTTCGTGATTTGGACCGAAATTTGGGATCCCAACTTTAAAATGCGTTTTCTGGCCTTTCTAAGCGTTATTTCGTGATTTGGACCGAAATTTGGGATCACAACTTTAAAATGCGTTTTCTGGCCTTTCTAAGCGTTATTTCGTGATTTGGACCTCAATTTGGGATCACAACTTTAAAATGCGTTTTCTGGCCTTTCTAAGCGTTATTTCGTGATTTGGAGCGAAATTTGGGATCACAACTTTAAAATGCGTTTTCTGGCCTTTCTAAGCGTTATTTCGTGATTTGGACCTCAATTTGGGATCCCAACTTTGAAATGCGTTTTCTGGCCTTTCTAAGCGTTATTTCGTGATTTGGACCTCAATTTGGGATCCCAACTTTAAAATGCGTTTTCTGGCCTTTCTAAGCGTTATTTCGTGATTTGGACCTCAATTTGGGATCCCAACTTTAAAATGCGTTTTCTGGCCTCTCTAAGCGTTATTTCGTGATTTGGACGTCAATTTGGGATCCCAACTTTAAAATGCGTTTTCTGGCCTTTCTAAGCGTTATTTCGTGATTTGGACCTCAATTTGGGATCACAACTTTAAAATGCGTTTTCTGGCCTTTCTAAGCGTTATTTCGTGATTTTGACCTCAATTTGGGATCACAACTTTAAAATGCGTTATCTGGCCTTTCTAAGCGTTATTTCGTGATTTGGACCGAAATTTGGGATCCCAACTTTAAAATGCGTTTTCTGGCCTTTCTAAGCGTTATTTCGTGATTTGGACCGAAATTTGGGATCACAACTTAAAAATGCGTTTTCTGGCCTTTCTAAGCGTTATTTCGTGATTTGGGCCGAAATTTGGGATCACAACTTTAAAATGCGTTTTCTGGCCTTTCTAAGCGTTATTTCGTGATTTTGACCTCAATTTGGGATCACAACTTTAAAATGCGTTATCTGGCCTTTCTAAGCGTTATTTCGTGATTTGGACGTCAATTTGGGATCCCAACTTTAAAATGCGTTTTCTGGCCTTTCTAAGCGTTATTTCGTGATTTGGACCTCAATTTGGGATCACAACTTTAAAATGCGTTTTCTGGCCTTTCTAAGCGTTATTTCGTGATTTGAACCTCAATTTGGGATCACAACTTTAAAATGCGTTTTCTGGCCTTTCTAAGCGTTATTTCGTGATTTGGACCGAAATTTGGGATCACAACTTTAAAATGCGTTTTCTGGCCTTTCTAAGCGTTATTTCGTGATTTGGACGTCAATTTGGGATCCCAACTTTAAAATGCGTTTTCTGGCCTTTCTAAGCGTTATTTCGTGATTTGGACGTCAATTTGGGATCCCAACTTTAAAATGCGTTTTCTGGCCTTTCTAAGCGTTATTTCGTGATTTGGACCGAAATTTGGGATCCCAACTTTAAAATGCGTTTTCTGGCCTTTCTAAGCGTTATTTCGCGATTTGGACCGAAATTTGGGATCACAACTTAAAAATGCGTTTTCTGGCCTTTCTAAGCGTTATTTCGTGATTTGGACCGAAATTCGGGATCCCAACTTTAAAATGCGTTTTCTGGCCTTTCTAAGCGTTATTTCGTGATTTGGACCTCAATTTGGGATCCCAACTTTAAAATGCGTTTTCTGGCCTTTCTAAGCGTTATTTCGTGATTTGGACCTCAATTTAGGATCCCAACTTTAAAATGCGTTTTCTGGCCTTTCTAAGCGTTATTTCGTGATTTGGACCTCAATTTGGGATCCCAACTTTAAAATGCGTTTTCTGGCCTTTCTAAGCGTTATTTCGTGATTTGGACCTCAATTTGGGATCACAACTTTAAAATGCGTTTTCTGGCCTTTCTAAGCGTTATTTCGTGATTTTGACCTCAATTTGGGATCCCAACTTTAAAATGCGTTTTCTGGCCTTTCTAAGCGTTATTTCGTGATTTGGACCGAAATTTGGGATCCCAACTTTAAAATGCGTTTTCTGGCCTTTCTAAGCGTTATTTCGTGATTTGGACCGAAATTTGGGATCCCAACTTTAAAATGCGTTTTCTGGCCTTTCTAAGCGTTATTTCGCGATTTGGACCGAAATTTGGGATCACAACTTTAAAATGCGTTTTCTGGCCTTTCTAAGCGTTATTTCGTGATTTGGACCTCAATTTGGGATCCCAACTTTAAAATGCGTTTTCTGGCCTTTCTAAGCGTTATTTCGTGATTTGGACGTCAATTTGGGGTCCCAACTTTAAAATGCGTTTTCTGGCCTTTCTAAGCGTTATTTCGTGATTTGGACCGAAATTTGGGATCCCAACTTTAAAATGCGTTTTCTGGCCTTTCTAAGCATTATTTCGTGATTTGGACCGAAATTTAGAATCCCAACTTTAAAATGCGTTTTCTGGCCTTTCTAAGCGTCATTTCGTGATTTGGACCTCAATTTGGGATCCCAACTTTAAAATGCGTTTTCTGGCCTTTCTAAGCGTTATTTCGTGATTTGGACCTCAATTTGGGATCACAACTTTAAAATGCGTTTTCTGGCCTTTCTAAGCGTTATTTCGTGATTTTGACCTCAATTTGGGATCCCAACTTTAAAATGCGTTTTCTGGCCTTTCTAAGCGTTATTTCGTGATTTGGACGTCAATTTGGGATCCCAACTTTAAAATGCGTTTTCTTGCCTTTCTAAGCGTTATTTCGCGATTTGGACCGAAATTTGGGATCCCAACTTTAAAATGCGTTTTCTGGCCTTTCTAAGCGTTATTTCGTGATTTGGACGTCAATTTGGGATCCCAACTTTAAAATGCGTTTTCTGGCCTTTCTAAGCGTTATTTCGTGATTTGGACGTCAATTTGGGATCCCAACTTTAAAATGCGTTTTCTGGCCTTTCTAAGCGTTATTTCGTGATTTGGACCTCAATTTGGGATCCCAACTTTAAAATGCGTTTTCTGGCCTTTTTAAGCGTTATTTCGTGATTTGGACCTCAATTTGGGATCACAACTTTAAAATGCGTTTTCTGGCCTTTCTAAGCGTTATTTCGTGATTTGGACCTCAATTTGGGATCCCAACTTTAAAATGCGTTTTCTGGCCTTTCTAAGCGTTATTTCGTGATTTGGACGTCAATTTAGGATCCCAACTTTAAAATGCGTTTTCTGGCCTTTCTAAGCGTTATTTCGTGATTTGGACGTCAATTTAGGATCCCAACTTTAAAATGCGTTTTCTGGCCTTTCTAAGCGTTATTTCGTGATTTGGACGTCAATTTGGGATCCCAACTTTAAAATGCGTTTCTGGCCTTTTTAAGCGTTATTTCGTGATTTGGACCTCAATTTGGGATCACAACTTTAAAATGCGTTTTCTGGCCTTTCTAAGCGTTATTTCGTGATTTGGACCTCAATTTGGGATCACAACTTTAAAATGCGTTATCTGGCCTTTCTAAGCGTTATTTCGTGATTTGGACCGAAATTTGGGATCACAACTTTAAAATGCGTTTTCTGGCCTTTCTAAGCGTTATTTCGTGATTTGGACCGAAATTTGGGATCCCAACTTTAAAATGCGTATTCTGGCCTTTCTAAGCGTTATTTCGTGATTTGGACCTCAATTTGGGATCACAACTTTAAAATGCGTTTTCTGGCCTTTCTAAGCGTTATTTCGTGATTTGGACCTCAATTTGGGATCCCAACTTTAAAATGCGTTTTCTGGCCTTTCTAAGCGTTATTTCGTGATTTGGACCTCAATTTGGGATCACAACTTTAAAATGCGTTATCTGGCCTTTCTAAGCGTTATTTCGTGATTTGGACCTCAATTTGGGATCCCAACTTTAAAATGCGTTTTCTGGCCTTTCTAAGCGTTATTTCGTGATTTGGACCTCAATTTGGGATCACAACTTTAAAATGCGTTTTCTGGCCTTTCTAAGCGTTATTTCGTGATTTGGACCTCAATTTGGGATCCCAACTTTAAAATGCGTTTTCTGGCCTTTCTAAGCGTTATTTCGTGATTTGGACCTCAATTTGGGATCACAACTTTAAAATGCGTTATCTGGCCTTTCTAAGCGTTATTTCGTGATTTGGACCGATATTTGGGATCACAACTTTAAAATGCGTTTTCTGGCCTTTCTAAGCGTTATTTCGTGATTTGGACCGAAATTTGGGATCCCAACTTTAAAATGCGTATTCTGGCCTTTCTAAGCGTTATTTCGTGATTTGGACCTCAATTTGGGATCCCAACTTTAAAATGCGTTTTCTGGCCTTTCTAAGCGTTATTTCGTGATTTGGACCTCAATTTGGGATCCCAACTTTAAAATGCGTTTTCTGGCTTTTCTAAGCGTTATTTCGTGATTTGGACCTCAATTTGGGATCACAACTTTAAAATGCGTTTTCTGGCCTTTCTAAGCGTTATTTCGTGATTTGGACCTCAATTTGGGATCACAACTTTAAAATGCGTTATCTGGCCTTTCTAAGCGTTATTTCGTGATTTGGACCGAAATTTGGGATCCCAACTTTAAAATGCGTTATCTGGCCTTTCTAAGCGTTATTTCGTGATTTGGACCGAAATTTGGTATCACAACTTAAAAATGCGTTTTCTGGCCTTTCTAAGCGTTATTTCGTGATTTGGACCTCAATTTGGGATCACAACTTTAAAATGCGTTTTCTGGCCTTTCTAAGCGTTATTTCGTGATTTGGACCTCAATTTGGGATCACAACTTTAAAATGCGTTTTCTGGCCTTTCTAAGCGTTATTTCGTGAATTGGATTGAAATTTGGGATCACAACTTTAAAATGCGTTTTCTGGCCTTTCTAAGCGTTATTTCGTGATTTGGACCTCAATTTGGGATCACAACTTTAAAATGCGTTTTCTGGCCTTTCTAAGCGTTATTTCGTGATTTGGACCTCAATTTGGGATCACAACTTTAAAATGCGTTATCTGGCCTTTCTAAGCGTTATTTCGTGATTTGGACCGAAATTTGGGATCACAACTTTAAAATGCGTTTTCTGGCCTTTCTAAGCGTTATTTCGTGATTTGGACCGAAATTTGGGATCCCAACTTTAAAATGCGTTTTCTGGCCTTTCTAAGCGTTATTTCGTGATTTGGACCTCAATTTGGGATCCCAACTTTAAAATGCGTTTTCTGGCCTTTCTAAGCGTTATTTCGTGATTTGGACCTCAATTTGGGATCACAACTTTAAAATGCGTTATCTGGCCTTTCTAAGCGTTATTTCGTGATTTGGACCGAAATTTGGGATCACAACTTTAAAATGCGTTTTCTGGCCTTTCTAAGCGTTATTTCGTGATTTGGACCGAAATTTGGGATCCCAACTTTAAAATGCGTATTCTGGCCTTTCTAAGCGTTATTTCGTGATTTGGACCTCAATTTGGGATCCCAACTTTAAAATGCGTTTTCTGGCCTTTCTAAGCGTTATTTCGTGATTTGGACCTCAATTTGGGATCCCAACTTTAAAATGCGTTTTCTGGCCTTTCTAAGCGTTATTTCGTGATTTGGACCTCAATTTGGGATCACAACTTTAAAATGCGTTTTCTGGCCTTTCTAAGCGTTATTTCGTGATTTGGACCTCAATTTGGGATCACAACTTTAAAATGCGTTATCTGGCCTTTCTAAGCGTTATTTCGTGATTTGGACCGAAATTTGGGATCCCAACTTTAAAATGCGTTTTCTGGCCTTTCTAAGCGTTATTTCGTGATTTGGGCCGAAATTTGGGATCACAACTTTAAAATGCGTTTTCTGGCCTTTCTAAGCGTTATTTCGTGATTTGGACCGAAATTTGGGATCCCAACTTTAAAATGCGTTTTCTGGCCTTTCTAAGCGTTATTTCGTGATTTGGACCGAAATTTGGGATCCCAACTTTAAAATGCGTTTTCTGGCCTTTCTAAGCGTTATTTCGTGATTTGGACCGAAATTTGGGATCCCAACTTTAAAATGCGTTTTCTGGCCTTTCTAAGCGTTATTTCGTGATTTGGACCTCAATTTGGGATAACAACTTAAAAATGCGTTTTCTGGCCTTTCTAAGCGTTATTTCGTGATTTGGACCGAAATTTGGGATCCCAACTTTAAAATGCGTTTTCTGGCCTTTCTAAGCGATATTTCGTGATTTGGACCTCAATTTGGGATCCCAACTTTGAAATGCGTTTTCTGGCCTTTCTAAGCGTTATTTCGTGATTTGGACCTCAATTTGGGATCACAACTTTAAAATGCGTTTTCTGGCCTTTCTAAGCGTTATTTCGTGATTTGGACCGAAATTTGGGATCCCAACTTTAAAATGCGTTTTCTGGCCTTTCTAAGCGTTATTTCGTGATTTGAACCTCAATTTGGGATCCCAACTTTGAAATGCGTTTTCTGGCCTTTCTAAGCGTTATTTCGTGATTTGGACAGAAATTTGGGATCCCAACTTTAAAATGCGTTTTCTGGCCTTTCTAAGCGTTATTTCGTGATTTGGACCGAAATTTGGGATCCCAACTTTAAAATGCGTTTTCTGGCCTTTCTAAGCGTTATTTCGTGATTTGGACCGAAATTTGGGATCCCAACTTTAAAATGCGTTTTCTGGCCTTTCTAAGCGTTATTTCGTGATTTGGACCGAAATTTGGGATCCCAACTTTAAAATGCGTTTTCTGGCCTTTCTAAGCGTTATTTCGTGATTTGGACCTCAATTTGGGATAACAACTTAAAAATGCGTTTTCTGGCCTTTCTAAGCGTTATTTCGTGATTTGGACCGAAATTTGGGATCCCAACTTTAAAATGCGTTTTCTGGCCTTTCTAAGCGTTATTTCGTGATTTGGACCGAAATTTGGGATCACAACTTTAAAATGCGTTTTCTGGCCTTCCTAAGCGTTATTTCGTGATTTGGACCTCAATTTGGGATCACAACTTAAAAATGCGTTTTCTGGCCTTTCTAAGCGTTATTTCGTGATTTGGACCGAAATTTGGGATCCCAACTTTAAAATGCGTTTTCTGGCCTTTCTAAGCGTTATTTCGTGATTTGGACCGAAATTTGGGATCACAACTTTAAAATGCGTTTTCTGGCCTTTCTAAGCGTTATTTCGTGATTTGGACCGAAATTTGGGATCCCAACTTTAAAATGCGTATTCTGGCCTTTCTAAGCGTTATTTCGTGATTTGGACCTCAATTTGGGATCCCAACTTTAAAATGCGTTTTCTGGCCTTTCTAAGCGTTATTTCGTGATTTGGACCTCAATTTGGGATCCCAACTTTAAAATGCGTTTTCTGGCCTTTCTAAGCGTTATTTCGTGATTTGGACCTCAATTTGGGATCACAACTTTAAAATGCGTTTTCTGGCCTTTCTAAGCGTTATTTCGTGATTTGGACCTCAATTTGGGATCACAACTTTAAAATGCGTTATCTGGCCTTTCTAAGCGTTATTTCTTGATTTGGACCGAAATTTGGGATCCCAACTTTAAAATGCGTTTTCTGGCCTTTCTAAGCGTTATTTCGTGATTTGGACCGAAATTTGGGATCACAACTTAAAAATGCGTTTTCTGGCCTTTCTAAGCGTTATTTCGTGATTTGGGCCGAAATTTGGGATCACAACTTTAAAATGCGTTTTCTGGCCTTTCTAAGCGTTATTTCGTGATTTGGACCGAAATTTGGGATCCCAACTTTAAAATGCGTTTTCTGGCCTTTCTAAGCGTTATTTCGTGATTTGGACCGAAATTTGGGATCCCAACTTTAAAATGCGTTTTCTGGCCTTTCTAAGCGTTATTTCGTGATTTGGACCGAAATTTGGGATCCCAACTTTAAAATGCGTTTTCTGGCCTTTCTAAGCGTTATTTCGCGATTTGGACCGAAATTTGGGATCACAACTTTAAAATGCGTTTTCTGGCCTTTCTAAGCGTTATTTCGTGATTTGGACCTCAATTTGGGATCCCAACTTTAAAATGCGTTTTCTGGCCTTTCTAAGCGTTATTTCGTGATTTGGACGTCAATTTGGGGTCCCAACTTTAAAATGCGTTTTCTGGCCTTTCTAAGCGTTATTTCGTGATTTGGACCGAAATTTGGGATCCCAACTTTAAAATGCGTTTTCTGGCCTTTCTAAGCATTATTTCGTGATTTGGACCGAAATTTGGGATCCCAACTTTAAAATGCGTTTTCTGGCCTTTCTAAGCGTTATTTCGTGATTTGGACCTCAATTTGGGATCCCAACTTTAAAATGCGTTTTCTGGCCTTTCTAAGCGTTATTTCGTGATTTGGACCTCAATTTGGGATCACAACTTTAAAATGCGTTTTCTGGCCTTTCTAAGCGTTATTTCGTGATTTTGACCTCAATTTGGGATCCCAACTTTAAAATGCGTTTTCTGGCCTTTCTAAGCGTTATTTCGTGATTTGGACCGAAATTTGGGATCCCAACTTTAAAATGCGTTTTCTTGCCTTTCTAAGCGTTATTTCGCGATTTGGACCGAAATTTGGGATCACAACTTTAAAATGCGTTTTCTGGCCTTTCTAAGCGTTATTTCGTGATTTGGACCGAAATTTGGGATCCCAACTTTAAAATGCGTTTTCTGGCCTTTCTAAGCGTTATTTCGTGATTTGGACCGAAATTTGGGATCACAACTTAAAAATGCGTTTTCTGGCCTTTCTAAGCGTTATTTCGTGATTTGGGCCGAAATTTGGGATCACAACTTTAAAATGCGTTTTCTGGCCTTTCTAAGCGTTATTTCGTGATTTTGACCTCAATTTGGGATCACAACTTTAAAATGCGTTATCTGGCCTTTCTAAGCGTTATTTCGTGATTTGGACGTCAATTTGGGATCCCAACTTTAAAATGCGTTTTCTGGCCTTTCTAAGCGTTATTTCGTGATTTGGACCTCAATTTGGGATCACAACTTTAAAATGCGTTTTCTGGCCTTTCTAAGCGTTATTTCGTGATTTGAACCTCAATTTGGGATCACAACTTTAAAATGCGTTTTCTGGCCTTTCTAAGCGTTATTTCGTGATTTGGACCGAAATTTGGGATCACAACTTTAAAATGCGTTTTCTGGCCTTTCTAAGCGTTATTTCGTGATTTGGACGTCAATTTGGGATCCCAACTTTAAAATGCGTTTTCTGGCCTTTCTAAGCGTTATTTCGTGATTTGGACCGAAATTTGGGATCCCAACTTTAAAATGCGTTTTCTGGCCTTTCTAAGCGTTATTTCGTGATTTGGACCGAAATTTGGGATCCCAACTTTAAAATGCGTTTTCTGGCCTTTCTAAGCGTTATTTCGCGATTTGGACCGAAATTTGGGATCACAACTTAAAAATGCGTTTTCTGGCCTTTCTAAGCGTTATTTCGTGATTTGGACCGAAATTCGGGATCCCAACTTTAAAATGCGTTTTCTGGCCTTTCTAAGCGTTATTTCGTGATTTGGACCTCAATTTGGGATCCCAACTTTAAAATGCGTTTTCTGGCCTTTCTAAGCGTTATTTCGTGATTTGGACCTCAATTTAGGATCACAACTTTAAAATGCGTTTTCTGGCCTTTCTAAGCGTTATTTCGTGATTTGGACCTCAATTTGGGATCCCAACTTTAAAATGCGTTTTCTGGCCTTTCTAAGCGTTATTTCGTGATTTGGACCTCAATTTGGGATCACAACTTTAAAATGCGTTTTCTGGCCTTTCTAAGCGTTATTTCGTGATTTTGACCTCAATTTGGGATCCCAACTTTAAAATGCGTTTTCTGGCCTTTCTAAGCGTTATTTCGTGATTTGGACCGAAATTTGGGATCCCAACTTTAAAATGCGTTTTCTGGCCTTTCTAAGCGTTATTTCGTGATTTGGACCGAAATTTGGGATCCCAACTTTAAAATGCGTTTTCTGGCCTTTCTAAGCGTTATTTCGCGATTTGGACCGAAATTTGGGATCACAACTTTAAAATGCGTTTTCTGGCCTTTCTAAGCGTTATTTCGTGATTTGGACCTCAATTTGGGATCCCAACTTTAAAATGCGTTTTCTGGCCTTTCTAAGCGTTATTTCGTGATTTGGACCTCAATTTGGGATCACAACTTTAAAATGCGTTTTCTGGCCTTTCTAAGCGTTATTTCGTGATTTGGACCGAAATTTGGGATCCCAACTTTAAAATGCGTTTTCTGGCCTTTCTAAGCATTATTTCGTGATTTGGACCGAAATTTAGAATCCCAACTTTAAAATGCGTTTTCTGGCCTTTCTAAGCGTTATTTCGTGATTTGGACCTCAATTTGGGATCCCAACTTTAAAATGCGTTTTCTGGCCTTTCTAAGCGTTATTTCGTGATTTGGACCTCAATTTGGGATCACAACTTTAAAATGCGTTTTCTGGCCTTTCTAAGCGTTATTTCGTGATTTTGACCTCAATTTGGGATCCCAACTTTAAAATGCGTTTTCTGGCCTTTCTAAGCGTTATTTCGTGATTTGGACGTCAATTTGGGATCCCAACTTTAAAATGCGTTTTCTTGCCTTTCTAAGCGTTATTTCGCGATTTGGACCGAAATTTGGGATCACAACTTTAAAATGCGTTTTCTGGCCTTTCTAAGCGTTATTTCGTGATTTGGACCTCAATTTGGGATCCCAACTTTAAAATGCGTTTTCTGGCCTCTCTAAGCGTTATTTCGTGATTTGGACGTCAATTTGGGATCCCAACTTTAAAATGCGTTTTCTGGCCTTTCTAAGCGTTATTTCGTGATTTGGACGTCAATTTGGGATCACAACTTTAAAATGCGTTTTCTGGCCTTTCTAAGCGTTATTTCGTGATTTGGACGTCAATTTGGGATCCCAACTTTAAAATGCGTTTTCTGGCCTTTCTAAGCGTTATTTCGTGATTTGGACCTCAATTTGGGATCCCAACTTTAAAATGCGTTTTCTGGCCTTTCTAAGCGTTATTTCGTGATTTGGACCTCAATTTGGGATCACAACTTTAAAATGCGTTTTCTGGCCTTTCTAAGCGTTATTTCGTGATTTGGACCTCAATTTGGGATCCCAACTTTAAAATGCGTTTTCTGGCCTTTCTAAGCGTTATTTCGTGATTTGGACGTCAATTTAGGATCCCAACTTTAAAATGCGTTTTCTGGCCTTTCTAAGCGTTATTTCGTGATTTGGACGTCAATTTAGGATCCCAACTTTAAAATGCGTTTTCTGGCCTTTCTAAGCGTTATTTCGTGATTTGGACGTCAATTTGGGATCCCAACTTTAAAATGCGTTTCTGGCCTTTTTAAGCGTTATTTCGTGATTTGGACCTCAATTTGGGATCACAACTTTAAAATGCGTTTTCTGGCCTTTCTAAGCGTTATTTCGTGATTTGGACCTCAATTTGGGATCACAACTTTAAAATGCGTTATCTGGCCTTTCTAAGCGTTATTTCGTGATTTGGACCGAAATTTGGGATCACAACTTTAAAATGCGTTTTCTGGCCTTTCTAAGCGTTATTTCGTGATTTGGACCGAAATTTGGGATCCCAACTTTAAAATGCGTATTCTGGCCTTTCTAAGCGTTATTTCGTGATTTGGACCTCAATTTGGGATCCCAACTTTAAAATGCGTTTTCTGGCCTTTCTAAGCGTTATTTCGTGATTTGGACCTCAATTTGGGATCCCAACTTTAAAATGCGTTTTCTGGCCTTTCTAAGCGTTATTTCGTGATTTGGACCTCAATTTGGGATCACAACTTTAAAATGCGTTTTCTGGCCTTTCTAAGCGTTATTTCGTGATTTGGACCGATATTTGGGATCACAACTTTAAAATGCGTTTTCTGGCCTTTCTAAGCGTTATTTCGTGATTTGGACCGAAATTTGGGATCCCAACTTTAAAATGCGTATTCTGGCCTTTCTAAGCGTTATTTCGTGATTTGGACCTCAATTTGGGATCCCAACTTTAAAATGCGTTTTCTGGCCTTTCTAAGCGTTATTTCGTGATTTGGACCTCAATTTGGGATCCCAACTTTAAAATGCGTTTTCTGGCCTTTCTAAGCGTTATTTCGTGATTTGGACCTCAATTTGGGATCACAACTTTAAAATGCGTTTTCTGGCCTTTCTAAGCGTTATTTCGTGATTTGGACCTCAATTTGGGATCACAACTTTAAAATGCGTTATCTGGCCTTTCTAAGCGTTATTTCGTGATTTGGACCGAAATTTGGGATCCCAACTTTAAAATGCGTTATCTGGCCTTTCTAAGCGTTATTTCGTGATTTGGACCGAAATTTGGTATCACAACTTAAAAATGCGTTTTCTGGCCTTTCTAAGCGTTATTTCGTGATTTGGACCTCAATTTGGGATCACAACTTTAAAATGCGTTTTCTGGCCTTTCTAAGCGTTATTTCGTGAATTGGATTGAAATTTGGGATCACAACTTTAAAATGCGTTTTCTGGCCTTTCTAAGCGTTATTTCGTGATTTGGACCTCAATTTGGGATCACAACTTTAAAATGCGTTTTCTGGCCTTTCTAAGCGTTATTTCGTGATTTGGACCTCAATTTGGGATCACAACTTTAAAATGCGTTATCTGGCCTTTCTAAGCGTTATTTCGTGATTTGGACCGAAATTTGGGATCACAACTTTAAAATGCGTTTTCTGGCCTTTCTAAGCGTTATTTCGTGATTTGGACCGAAATTTGGGATCCCAACTTTAAAATGCGTTTTCTGGCCTTTCTAAGCGTTATTTCGTGATTTGGACCGAAATTTGGGATCCCAACTTTAAAATGCGTTTTCTGGCCTTTCTAAGCGTTATTTCGTGATTTGGACCTCAATTTGGGATCACAACTTAAAAATGCGTTTTCTGGCCTTTCTAAGCGTTATTTCGTGATTTGGACCGAAATTTGGGATCCCAACTTTAAAATGCGTTTTCTGGCCTTTCTAAGCGTTATTTCGTGATTTGGACCTCAATTTGGGATCCCAACTTTAAAATGCGTTTTCTGGCCTTTCTAAGCGTTATTTCGTGATTTGGACCTCAATTTGGGATCACAACTTTAAAATGCGTTATCTGGCCTTTCTAAGCGTTATTTCGTGATTTGGACCTCAATTTGGGATCACAACTTTAAAATGCGTTTTCTGGCCTTTCTAAGCGTTATTTCGTGATTTGGACCGAAATTTGGGATCCCAACTTTAAAATGCGTATTCTGGCCTTTCTAAGCGTTATTTCGTGATTTGGACCTCAATTTGGGATCCCAACTTTAAAATGCGTTTTCTGGCCTTTCTAAGCGTTATTTCGTGATTTGGACCTCAATTTGGGATCCCAACTTTAAAATGCGTTTTCTGGCCTTTCTAAGCGTTATTTCGTGATTTGGACCTCAATTTGGGATCACAACTTTAAAATGCGTTTTCTGGCCTTTCTAAGCGTTATTTCGTGATTTGGACCTCAATTTGGGATCACAACTTTAAAATGCGTTATCTGGCCTTTCTAAGCGTTATTTCGTGATTTGGACCGAAATTTGGGATCCCAACTTTAAAATGCGTTTTCTGGCCTTTCTAAGCGTTATTTCGTGATTTGGGCCGAAATTTGGGATCACAACTTTAAAATGCGTTTTCTGGCCTTTCTAAGCGTTATTTCGTGATTTGGACCGAAATTTGGGATCCCAACTTTAAAATGCGTTTTCTGGCCTTTCTAAGCGTTATTTCGTGATTTGGACCGAAATTTGGGATCCCAACTTTAAAATGCGTTTTCTGGCCTTTCTAAGCGTTATTTCGTGATTTGGACCGAAATTTGGGATCCCAACTTTAAAATGCGTTTTCTGGCCTTTCTAAGCGTTATTTCGTGATTTGGACCTCAATTTGGGATAACAACTTAAAAATGCGTTTTCTGGCCTTTCTAAGCGTTATTTCGTGATTTGGACCGAAATTTGGGATCCCAACTTTAAAATGCGTTTTCTGGCCTTTCTAAGCGATATTTCGTGATTTGGACCTCAATTTGGGATCCCAACTTTGAAATGCGTTTTCTGGCCTTTCTAAGCGTTATTTCGTGATTTGGACCTCAATTTGGGATCACAACTTTAAAATGCGTTTTCTGGCCTTTCTAAGCGTTATTTCGTGATTTGGACCGAAATTTGGGATCCCAACTTTAAAATGCGTTTTCTGGCCTTTCTAAGCGTTATTTCGTGATTTGAACCTCAATTTGGGATCCCAACTTTGAAATGCGTTTTCTGGCCTTTCTAAGCGTTATTTCGTGATTTGGACAGAAATTTGGGATCCCAACTTTAAAATGCGTTTTCTGGCCTTTCTAAGCGTTATTTCGTGATTTGGACCGAAATTTGGGATCCCAACTTTAAAATGCGTTTTCTGGCCTTTCTAAGCGTTATTTCGTGAATTGGATTGAAATTTGGGATCACAACTTTAAAATGCGTTTTCTGGCCTTTCTAAGCGTTATTTCGTGATTTGGACCTCAATTTGGGATCCCAACTTTAAAATGCGTTTTCTGGCCTTTCTAAGCGTTATTTCGTGATTTGGACCGAAATTTGGGATCCCAACTTTAAAATGCGTTTTCTGGCCTTTCTAAGCGTTATTTCGTGATTTGGACCTCAATTTGGGATAACAACTTAAAAATGCGTTTTCTGGCCTTTCTAAGCGTTATTTCGTGATTTGGACCGAAATTTGGGATCCCAACTTTAAAATGCGTTTTCTGGCCTTTCTAAGCGTTATTTCGTGATTTGGACCGAAATTTGGGATCACAACTTTAAAATGCGTTTTCTGGCCTTTCTAAGCGTTATTTCGTGATTTGGACCTCAATTTGGGATCACAACTTAAAAATGCGTTTTCTGGCCTTTCTAAGCGTTATTTCGTGATTTGGACCGAAATTTGGGATCCCAACTTTAAAATGCGTTTTCTGGCCTTTCTAAGCGTTATTTCGTGATTTGGACCGAAATTTGGGATCACAACTTTAAAATGCGTTTTCTGGCCTTTCTAAGCGTTATTTCGTGATTTGGACCGAAATTTGGGATCCCAACTTTAAAATGCGTATTCTGGCCTTTCTAAGCGTTATTTCGTGATTTGGACCTCAATTTGGGATCCCAACTTTAAAATGCGTTTTCTGGCCTTTCTAAGCGTTATTTCGTGATTTGGACCTCAATTTGGGATCCCAACTTTAAAATGCGTTTTCTGGCCTTTCTAAGCGTTATTTCGTGATTTGGACCTCAATTTGGGATCACAACTTTAAAATGCGTTTTCTGGCCTTTCTAAGCGTTATTTCGTGATTTGGACCTCAATTTGGGATCACAACTTTAAAATGCGTTATCTGGCCTTTCTAAGCGTTATTTCGTGATTTGGACCGAAATTTGGGATCCCAACTTTAAAATGCGTTTTCTGGCCTTTCTAAGCGTTATTTCGTGATTTGGACCGAAATTTGGGATCACAACTTAAAAATGCGTTTTCTGGCCTTTCTAAGCGTTATTTCGTGATTTGGGCCTCAATTTGGGATCACAACTTTAAAATGCGTTTTCTGGCCTTTCTAAGCGTTATTTCGTGATTTGGACCGAAATTTGGGATCCCAACTTTAAAATGCGTTTTCTGGCCTTTCTAAGCGTTATTTCGTGATTTGGACCGAAATTTGGGATCCCAACTTTAAAATGCGTTTTCTGGCCTTTCTAAGCGTTATTTCGTGATTTGGACCGAAATTTGGGATCCCAACTTTAAAATGCGTTTTCTGGCCTTTCTAAGCGTTATTTCGAGATTTGGACCGAAATTTGGGATCACAACTTTAAAATGCGTTTTCTGGCCTTTCTAAGCGTTATTTCGTGATTTGGACCTCAATTTGGGATCCCAACTTTAAAATGCGTTTTCTGGCCTTTCTAAGCGTTATTTCGTGATTTGGACGTCAATTTGGGGTCCCAACTTTAAAATGCGTTTTCTGGCCTTTCTAAGCGTTATTTCGTGATTTGGACCGAAATTTGGGATCCCAACTTTAAAATGCGTTTTCTGGCCTTTCTAAGCATAATTTCGTGATTTGGACCGAAATTTAGGATCCCAACTTTAAAATGCGTTTTCTGGCCTTTCTAAGCGTTATTTCGTGATTTGGACCTCAATTTGGGATCCCAACTTTAAAATGCGTTTTCTGGCCTTTCTAAGCGTTATTTCGTGATTTGGACCTCAATTTGGGATCACAACTTTAAAATGCGTTTTCTGGCCTTTCTAAGCGTTATTTCGTGATTTTGACCTCAATTTGGGATCCCAACTTTAAAATGCGTTTTCTGGCCTTTCTAAGCGTTATTTCGTGATTTGGACCGAAATTTGGGATCCCAACTTTAAAATGCGTTTTCTTGCCTTTCTAAGCGTTATTTCGCGATTTGGACCGAAATTTGGGATCACAACTTTAAAATGCGTTTTCTGGCCTTTCTAAGCGTTATTTCGTGATTTGGACCTCAATTTGGGATCCCAACTTTAAAATGCGTTTTCTGGCCTCTCTAAGCGTTATTTCGTGATTTGGACGTCAATTTGGGATCCCAACTTTAAAATGCGTTTTCTGGCCTTTCTAAGCGTTATTTCGTGATTTGGACGTCAATTTGGGATCCCAACTTTAAAATGCGTTTTCTGGCCTTTCTAAGCGTTATTTCGTGATTTGGACGTCAATTTGGGATCCCAACTTTAAAATGCGTTTTCTGGCCTTTCTAAGCGTTATTTCGTGATTTGGACCTCAATTTGGGATCCCAACTTTAAAATGCGTTTTCTGGCCTTTTTAAGCGTTATTTCGTGATTTGGACCTCAATTTGGGATCACAACTTTAAAATGCGTTTTCTGGCCTTTCTAAGCGTTATTTCGTGATTTGGACCTCAATTTGGGATCCCAACTTTAAAATGCGTTTTCTGGCCTTTCTAAGCGTTATTTCGTGATTTGGACGTCAATTTAGGATCCCAACTTTAAAATGCGTTTTCTGGCCTTTCTAAGCGTTATTTCGTGATTTGGACGTCAATTTGGGATCCCAACTTTAAAATGCGTTTTCTGGCCTTTCTAAGCGTTATTTCGTGATTTGGACGTCAATTTGGGATCCCAACTTTAAAATGCGTTTCTGGCCTTTTTAAGCGTTATTTCGTGATTTGGACCTCAATTTGGGATCACAACTTTAAAATGCGTTTTCTGGCCTTTCTAAGCGTTATTTCGTGATTTGGACCTCAATTTGGGATCACAACTTTAAAATGCGTTTTCTGGCCTTTCTAAGCGTTATTTCGTGATTTGGACCTCAATTTGGGATCCCAACTTTAAAATGCGTTTTCTGGCCTTTCTAAGCGTTATTTCGTGATTTGGACCTCAATTTGGGATCACAACTTTAAAATGCGTTTTCTGGCCTTTCTAAGCGTTATTTCGTGATTTGGACCGAAATTTGGGATCCCAACTTTAAAATGCGTATTCTGGCCTTTCTAAGCGTTATTTCGTGATTTGGACCTCAATTTGGGATCCCAACTTTAAAATGCGTTTTCTGGCCTTTCTAAGCGTTATTTCGTGATTTGGACCTCAATTTGGGATCCCAACTTTAAAATGCGTTTTCTGGCCTTTCTAAGCGTTATTTCGTGATTTGGACCTCAATTTGGGATCACAACTTTAAAATGCGTTTTCTGGCCTTTCTAAGCGTTATTTCGTGATTTGGACCTCAATTTGGGATCCCAACTTTAAAATGCGTTTTCTGGCCTTTCTAAGCGTTATTTCGTGATTTGGACCTCAATTTGGGATCACAACTTTAAAATGCGTTATCTGGCCTTTCTAAGCGTTATTTCGTGATTTGGACCGATATTTGGGATCACAACTTTAAAATGCGTTTTCTGGCCTTTCTAAGCGTTATTTCGTGATTTGGACCGAAATTTGGGATCCCAACTTTAAAATGCGTATTCTGGCCTTTCTAAGCGTTATTTCGTGATTTGGACCTCAATTTGGGATCCCAACTTTAAAATGCGTTTTCTGGCCTTTCTAAGCGTTATTTCGTGATTTGGACCTCAATTTGGGATCCCAACTTTAAAATGCGTTTTCTGGCCTTTCTAAGCGTTATTTCGTGATTTGGACCTCAATTTGGGATCCCAACTTTAAAATGCGTTTTCTGGCCTTTCTAAGCGTTATTTCGTGATTTGGACCTCAATTTGGGATCACAACTTTAAAATGCGTTTTCTGGCCTTTCTAAGCGTTATTTCGTGATTTGGACCTCAATTTGGGATCCCAACTTTAAAATGCGTTTTCTGGCCTTTCTAAGCGTTATTTCGTGATTTGGACCTCAATTTGGGATCCCAACTTTAAAATGCGTTTTCTGGCCTTTCTAAGCGTTATTTCGTGATTTGGACCTCAATTTGGGATCACAACTTTAAAATGCGTTATCTGGCCTTTCTAAGCGTTATTTCGTGATTTGGACCGATATTTGGGATCCCAACTTTAAAATGCGTTTTCTGGCCTTTCTAAGCGTTATTTCGTGATTTGGACCGAAATTTGGGATCCCAACTTTAAAATGCGTATTCTGGCCTTTCTAAGCGTTATTTCGTGATTTGGACCTCAATTTGGGATCCCAACTTTAAAATGCGTTTTCTGGCCTTTCTAAGCGTTATTTCGTGATTTGGACCTCAATTTGGGATCACAACTTTAAAATGCGTTATCTGGCCTTTCTAAGCGTTATTTCGTGATTTGGACCGATATTTGGGATCACAACTTTAAAATGCGTTTTCTGGCCTTTCTAAGCGTTATTTCGTGATTTGGACCGAAATTTGGGATCCCAACTTTAAAATGCGTATTCTGGCCTTTCTAAGCGTTATTTCGTGATTTGGACCTCAATTTGGGATCCCAACTTTAAAATGCGTTTTCTGGCCTTTCTAAGCGTTATTTCGTGATTTGGACCTCAATTTGGGATCCCAACTTTAAAATGCGTTTTCTGGCCTTTCTAAGCGTTATTTCGTGATTTGGACCTCAATTTGGGATCACAACTTTAAAATGCGTTTTCTGGCCTTTCTAAGCGTTATTTCGTGATTTGGACCTCAATTTGGGATCACAACTTTAAAATGCGTTATCTGGCCTTTCTAAGCGTTATTTCGTGATTTGGACCGAAATTTAGGATCCCAACTTTAAAATGCGTTATCTGGCCTTTCTAAGCGTTATTTCGTGATTTGGACCGAAATTTGGGATCACAACTTAAAAATGCGTTTTCTGGCCTTTCTAAGCGTTATTTCGTGATTTGGGCCGAAATTTGGGATCACAACTTTAAAATGCGTTTTCTGGCCTTTCTAAGCGTTATTTCGTGATTTGGACCTCAATTTGGGATCACAACTTTAAAATGCGTTTTCTGGCCTTTCTAAGCGTTATTTCGTGAATTGGATTGAAATTTGGGATCACAACTTTAAAATGCGTTTTCTTGCCTTTCTAAGCGTTATTTCGTGATTTGGACCTCAATTTGGGATCACAACTTTAAAATGCGTTTTCTGGCCTTTCTAAGCGTTATTTCGTGATTTGGACCTCAATTTGGGATCACAACTTTAAAATGCGTTATCTGGCCTTTCTAAGCGTTATTTCGTGATTTGGACCGAAATTTGGGATCACAACTTTAAAATGCGTTTTCTGGCCTTTCTAAGCGTTATTTCGTGATTTGGACCGAAATTTGGGATCCCAACTTTAAAATGCGTTTTCTGGCCTTTCTAAGCGTTATTTCGTGATTTGGACCTCAATTTGGGATCCCAACTTTAAAATGCGTTTTCTGGCCTTTCTAAGCGTTATTTCGTGATTTGGACCTCAATTTGGGATCACAACTTTAAAATGCGTTATCTGGCCTTTCTAAGCGTTATTTCGTGATTTGGACCGAAATTTGGGATCACAACTTTAAAATGCGTTTTCTGGCCTTTCTAAGCGTTATTTCGTGATTTGGACCGAAATTTGGGATCCCAACTTTAAAATGCGTATTCTAGCCTTTCTAAGCGTTATTTCGTGATTTGGACCTCAATTTGGGATCCCAACTTTAAAATGCGTTTTCTGGCCTTTCTAAGCGTTATTTCGTGATTTGGACCTCAATTTGGGATCCCAACTTTAAAATGCGTTTTCTGGCCTTTCTAAGCGTTATTTCGTGATTTGGACCTCAATTTGGGATCACAACTTTAAAATGCGTTTTCTGGCCTTTCTAAGCGTTATTTCGTGATTTGGACCTCAATTTGGGATCACAACTTTAAAATGCGTTATCTAGCCTTTCTAAGCGTTATTTCGTGATTTGGACCGAAATTTGGGATCCCAACTTTAAAATGCGTTTTCTGGCCTTTCTAAGCGTTATTTCGTGATTTGGACCGAAATTTGGGATCACAACTTTAAAATGCGTTTTCTGGCCTTTCTAAGCGTTATTTCGTGATTTGGACCGAAATTTGGGATCCCAACTTTAAAATGCGTTTTCTGGCCTTTCTAAGCGTTATTTCGTGATTTGGACCTCAATTTGGGATAACAACTTAAAAATGCGTTTTCTGGCCTTTCTAAGCGTTATTTCGTGATTTGGACCGAAATTTGGGATCCCAACTTTAAAATGCGTTTTCTGGCCTTTCTAAGCGATATTTCGTGATTTGGACCTCAATTTGGGATCCCAACTTTGAAATGCGTTTTCTGGCCTTTCTAAGCGTTATTTCGTGATTTGGACCTCAATTTGGGATCACAACTTTAAAATGCGTTTTCTGGCCTTTCTAAGCGTTATTTCGTGATTTGGACCGAAATTTGGGATCCCAACTTTAAAATGCGTTTTCTGGCCTTTCTAAGCGTTATTTCGTGATTTGAACCTCAATTTGGGATCCCAACTTTGAAATGCGTTTTCTGGCCTTTCTAAGCGTTATTTCGTGATTTGGACAGAAATTTGGGATCCCAACTTTAAAATGCGTTTTCTGGCCTTTCTAAGCGTTATTTCGTGATTTGGACCGAAATTTGGGATCCCAACTTTAAAATGCGTTTTCTGGCCTTTCTAAGCGTTATTTCGTGATTTGGACCGAAATTTGGGATCCCAACTTTAAAATGCGTTTTCTGGTCTTTCTAAGCGTTATTTCGTGATTTGGACCGAAATTTGGGATCCCAACTTTAAAATGCGTTTTCTGGCCTTTCTAAGCGTTATTTCGTGATTTGGACCTCAATTTGGGATCACAACTTTAAAATGCGTTTTCTGGCCTTTCTAAGCGTTATTTCGTGATTTGGACCGAAATTTGGGATCCCAACTTTAAAATGCGTTTTCTGGCCTTTCTAAGCGTTATTTCGTGATTTGGACCTCAATTTGGGATCCCAACTTTAAAATGCGTTTTCTGGCCTTTCTAAGCGTTATTTCGTGATTTGGACGTCAATTTGGGATCCCAACTTTGAAATGCGTTTTCTGGCCTTTCTAAGCGTTATTTCGTGATTTGGACAGAAATTTGGGATCCCAACTTTAAAATGCGTTTTCTGGCCTTTCTAAGCGTTATTTCGTGATTTGGACCGAAATTTGGGATCCCAACTTTAAAATGCGTTTTCTGGCCTTTCTAAGCGTTATTTCGTGATTTGGACCGAAATTTGGGATCCCAACTTTAAAATGCGTTTTCTGGTCTTTCTAAGCGTTATTTCGTGATTTGGACCGAAATTTGGGATCCCAACTTTAAAATGCGTTTTCTGGCCTTTCTAAGCGTTATTTCGTGATTTGGACCTCAATTTGGGATCACAACTTTAAAATGCGTTTTCTGGCCTTTCTAAGCGTTATTTCGTGATTTGGACCGAAATTTGGGATCCCAACTTTAAAATGCGTTTTCTGGCCTTTCTAAGCGTTATTTCGTGATTTGGACCTCAATTTGGGATCCCAACTTTAAAATGCGTTTTCTGGCCTTTCTAAGCGTTATTTCGTGATTTGGACGTCAATTTGGGATCCCAACTTTAAAATGCGTTTTCTGGCCTTTCTAAGCGTTATTTCGTGATTTGGACCTCAATTTGGGATCCCAACTTTAAAATGCGTTTTCTGGCCTTTCTAAGCGTTATTTCGTGATTTGGACCGAAATTTGGGATCCCAACTTTAAAATGCGTTTTCTGGCCTTTCTAAGCGTTATTTCGTGATTTGGACCTCAATTTGGGATCACAACTCTAAAATGCGTTTTCTGGCCTTTCTAAGCGTTATTTCGTGATTTGGACCTCAATTTGGGATCCCAACTTTAAAATGCGTTTTCTGGCCTTTCTAAGCGTTATTTCGTGATTTGGACGTCAATTTGGGATCCCAACTTTAAAATGCGTTTTCTGGCCTTTCTAAGCGTTATTTCGTGATTTGGACCGAAATTTGGGATCCCAACTTTAAAATGCGTTTTCTGGCCTTTCTAAGCGTTATTTCGTGATTTGGACCTCAATTTGGGATCACAACTTTGAAATGCGTTTTCTGGCTTTTCTAAGCGTTATTTCGTGATTTGGGCCGAAATTTGGGATCACAACTTTAAAATGCGTTTTCTGGCCTTTCTAAGCGTTATTTCGTGATTTGGACCTCAATTTGGGATCACAACTTTAAAATGCGTTTTCTGGCCTTTCTAAGCGTTATTTCGTGATTTGGACCGAAATTTGGGATCACAACTTTAAAATGCGTTTTCTGGCCTTTCTAAGCGTTATTTCGTGATTTGGACCTCAATTTGGGATCACAACTTTAAAATGCGTTTTCTGGCCTTTCTAAGCGTTATTTCGTGATTTGGACCTCAATTTGGGATCACAACTTTAAAATGCGTTTTCTGGCCTTTCTAAGCGTTATTTCGTGATTTGGACCTCAATTTGGGATCACAACTTTAAAATGCGTTTTCTGGCCTTTCTAAGCGTTATTTCGTGATTTGGACCGAAATTTGGGATCCCAACTTTGAAATGCGTTTTCTGGCCTTTCTTAGCGTTTTTTCGTGAATTGTATTGAAATTTGGGATCCCAACTTTAAAATGCGTTTTCTGGACTTTCTTAGCGTTTTTTCGTGAATTGGATTGAAATTTGGGATCACAACTTTAAAATGCGTTTTCTGGCCTTTCTAAGCGTTATTTCGTGATTTGGACCGAAATTTGGGATCACAACTTTAAAATGCGTTTTCTGGCCTTTCTAAGCGTTATTTCGTGATTTGGACCGAAATTTGGGATCCCAACTTTAAAATGCGTTTTCTGGCCTTTCTAAGCGTTATTTCGTGATTTGGACCTCAATTTGGGATCACAACTTAAAAATGCGTTTTCTGGCCTTTCTAAGCGTTATTTCGTGATTTGGACGTCAATTTGGGATCCCAACTTTAAAATGCGTTTTCTGGCCTTTCTAAGCGTTATTTCGTGATTTGGACCGAAATTTGGGATCCCAACTTTGAAATGCGTTTTCTGGCCTTTCTAAGCATTATTTCGTGATTTGGGCCGAAATTTAGGATCCCAACTTTAAAATGCCTTTTCTGGACTTTCTAAGCGTTTTTTCGTGAATTGGATTGAAATTTGGGATCACAACTTTAAAATGCGTTTTCTGGACTTTCTTAGCGTTTTTTCGTGAATTGGATTGAAATTTGGGATCACAACTTTAAAATGCGTTTTCTGGCCTTTCTAAGCGTTATTTCGTGATTTGGACCGAAATTTGGGATCCCAACTTTAAAATGCGTTTTCTGGCCTTTCTAAGCGTTATTTCGTGATTTGGACCGAAATTTGGGATCCCAACTTTAAAATGCGTTTTCTGGCCTTTCTAAGCGTTATTTCGTGATTTGGACCTCAATTTGGGATCACAACTTAAAAATGCGTTTTCTGGCCTTTCTAAGCGTTATTTCGTGATTTGGACGTCAATTTGGGATCCCAACTTTAAAATGCGTTTTCTGGCCTTTCTAAGCGTTATTTCGTGATTTGGACGTCAATTTGGGATCCCAACTTTAAAATGCGTTTTCTGGCCTTTCTAAGCGTTATTTCGTGATTTGGACCTCAATTTGGGATCCCAACTTTAAAATGCGTTTTCTGGCCTTTCTAAGCGTTATTTCGTGATTTGGACGTCAATTTGGGATCCCAACTTTAAAATGCGTTTTCTGGCCTTTCTAAGCGTTATTTCGTGATTTTGGCCGAAATTTGGGATCACAACTTTAAAATGCGTTTTCTGGCCTTTCTAAGCGTTATTTCGTGATTTGGACCGAAATTTGGGATCACAACTTAAAAATGCGTTTTCTGGCCTTTCTAAGCGTTATTTCGTGATTTGGACCTCAATTTGGGATCACAACTTAAAAATGCGTTTTCTGGCCTTTCTAAGCGTTATTTCGTGATTTGGACCGAAATTTGGGATCACAACTTTAAAATGCGTTTTCTGGCCTTTCTAAGCGTTATTTCGTGATTTGGACCTCAATTTGGGATCCCAACTTTAAAATGCGTTTTCTGGCCTTTCTAAGCGTTATTTCGTGATTTGGACGTCAATTTGGGATCCCAACTTTAAAATGCGTTTTCTGGCCTTTCTAAGCGTTATTTCGTGATTTGGACCGAAATTTGGGATCCCAACTTTAAAATGCGTTTTCTGGCCTTTCTAAGCGTTATTTCGTGATTTGGACCGAAATTTGGGATCACAACTTTAAAATGCGTTTTCTGGCCTTTCTAAGCGTTATTTCGTGATTTGGACCGAAATTTGGGATCACAACTTTAAAATGCGTTTTCTGGCCTTTCTAAGCGTTATTTCGTGATTTGGACCGAAATTTGGGATCCCAACTTTAAAATGCGTTTTCTGGCCTTTCTAAGCGTTATTTCGTGATTTGGACCTCAATTTGGGATCACAACTTAAAAATGCGTTTTCTGGCCTTTCTAAGCGTTATTTCGTGATTTGGACCTCAATTTGGGATCCCAACTTTAAAATGCGTTTTCTGGCCTTTCTAAGCGTTATTTCGTGATTTGGACCGAAATTTGGGATCACAACTTTAAAATGCGTTTTCTGGCCTTTCTAAGCGTTATTTCGTGATTTGGACCGAAATTTGGGATCCCAACTTTAAAATGCGTTTTCTGGCCTTTCTAAGCGTTATTTCGTGATTTGGACCGAAATTTGGGATCCCAACTTTAAAATGCGTTTTCTGGCCTTTCTAAGCGTTATTTCGTGATTTGGACCGAAATTTGGGATCCCAACTTTAAAATGCGTTTTCTGGCCTTTCTAAGCGTTATTTCGTGATTTGGACCGAAATTTGGGATCACAACTTTAAAATGCGTTTTCTGGCCTTTCTAAGCGTTATTTCGTGATTTGGACCGAAATTTGGGATCCCAACTTTAAAATGCGTTTTCTGGCCTTTCTAAGCGTTATTTCGTGATTTGGACCGAAATTTGGGATCCCAACTTTAAAATGCGTTTTCTGGCCTTTCTAAGCGTTATTTCGTGATTTGGACCGAAATTTGGGATCCCAACTTTAAAATGCGTTTTCTGGCCTTTCTAAGCGTTATTTCGTGATTTGGACCGAAATTTGGGATCCCAACTTTAAAATGCGTTTTCTGGCCTTTCTAAGCATTATTTCGTGATTTGGACCGAAATTTAGGATCCCAACTTTAAAATGCGTTTTCTGGCCTTTCTAAGCGTTATTTCGTGATTTGGACCTCAATTTGGGATCACAACTTTAAAATGCGTTATCTGGCCTTTCTAAGCGTTATTTCGTGATTTGGACCTCAATTTGGGATCACAACTTTAAAATGCGTTTTCTGGCCTTTCTAAGCGTTATTTCGTGATTTGGACCTCAATTTGGGATCCCAACTTTGAAATGCGTTTTCTGGCCTTTCTAAGCATTATTTCGTGATTTGAACTTCAATTTGGGATCCCAACTTTAAAATGCGTTTTCTGGCCTTTCTAAGCGTTATTTCGTGATTTGGACCTCAATTTGGGATCACAACTTTAAAATGCGTTATCTGGCCTTTCTAAGCGTTATTTCGTGATTTGGACCGAAATTTGGGATCACAACTTTAAAATGCGTTTTCTGGACTTTCTAAGCGTTTTTTCGTGAATTGGATTGAAATTTGGGATCCCAACTTTAAAATGCGTTTTCTGGCCTTTCTAAGCGTTATTTCGTGATTTGGACCTCAATTTGGGATCACAACTTTAAAATGCGTTTTCTGGCCTTTCTAAGCATTATTTCGTGATTTGGACCGAAATTTAGGATCCCAACTTTAAAATGCGTTTTCTGGCCTTTCTAAGCGTTATTTCGTGATTTGGACCTCAATTTGGGATCACAACTTTAAAATGCGTTATCTGGCCTTTCTAAGCGTTATTTCGTGATTTGGACCTCAATTTGGGATCACAACTTTAAAATGCGTTTTCTGGCCTTTCTAAGCGTTATTTCGTGATTTGGGCCGAAATTTGGGATCACAACTTTAAAATGCGTTTTCTGGCCTTTCTAAGCGTTATTTCGTGATTTGGACCGAAATTTGGGATCCCAACTTTAAAATGCGTTTTCTGGCCTTTCTAAGCGTTATTTCGTGATTTGGACCGAAATTTGGGATCCCAACTTTAAAATGCGTTTTCTGGCCTTTCTAAGCATTATTTCGTGATTTGGACCGAAATTTAGGATCCCAACTTTAAAATGCGTTTTCTGGCCTTTCTAAGCGTTATTTCGTGATTTGGACCTCAATTTGGAATCACAACTTTAAAATGCGTTATCTGGCCTTTCTAAGCGTTATTTCGTGATTTGGACCTCAATTTGGGATCACAACTTTAAAATGCGTTTTCTGG
The DNA here is from genome assembly GCF_029784155.1 of Uranotaenia lowii. NCBI lineage: Eukaryota > Metazoa > Arthropoda > Insecta > Diptera > Culicidae > Uranotaenia > Uranotaenia lowii. The sequence continues at coordinate 145,990 of NW_026597632.1, forward strand.
CCTTTCTAAGCGTTATTTCGTGATTTGGACCTCAATTTGGGATCCCAACTTTGAAATGCGTTTTCTGGCCTTTCTAAGCATTATTTCGTGATTTGAACTTCAATTTGGGATCCCAACTTTAAAATGCGTTTTCTGGCCTTTCTAAGCGTTATTTCGTGATTTGGACCTCAATTTGGGATCACAACTTTAAAATGCGTTATCTGGCCTTTCTAAGCGTTATTTCGTGATTTGGACCGAAATTTGGGATCACAACTTTAAAATGCGTTTTCTGGACTTTCTAAGCGTTTTTTCGTGAATTGGATTGAAATTTGGAATCCCAACTTTAAAATGCGTTTTCTGGCCTTTCTAAGCGTTATTTCGTGATTTGGACCTCAATTTGGGATCCCAACTTTAAAATGCGTTTTCTGGCCTTTCTAAGCATTATTTCGTGATTTGGACCGAAATTTAGGATCCCAACTTTAAAATGCGTTTTCTGGCCTTTCTAAGCGTTATTTCGTGATTTGGACCTCAATTTGGGATCACAACTTTAAAATGCGTTATCTGGCCTTTCTAAGCGTTATTTCGTGATTTGGACCTCAATTGGGGATCACAACTTTAAAATGCGTTTTCTGGCCTTTCTAAGCGTTATTTCGTGATTTGGGCCGAAATTTGGGATCACAACTTTAAAATGCGTTTTCTGGCCTTTCTAAGCGTTATTTCGTGATTTGGATCGAAATTTGGGATCACAACTTAAAAATGCGTTTTCTGGCCTTTCTAAGCGTTATTTCGTGATTTGGACCGAAATTTGGGATCACAACTTAAAAATGCGTTTTCTGGCCTTTCTAAGCGTTATTTCGTGATTTGGACCGAAATTTGGGATCACAACTTTAAAATGCGTTTTCTGGCCTTTCTAAGCGTTATTTCGTGATTTGGACCTCAATTTGGGATCCCAACTTTAAAATGCGTTTTCTGGCCTTTCTAAGCGTTATTTCGTGATTTGGACGTCAATTTGGGATCCCAACTTTAAAATGCGTTTTCTGGCCTTTCTAAGCGTTATTTCGTGATTTGGACCGAAATTTGGGATCCCAACTTTAAAATGCGTTTTCTGGCCTTTCTAAGCGTTATTTCGTGATTTGGACCGAAATTTGGGATCACAACTTTAAAATGCGTTATCTGGCCTTTCTAAGCGTTATTTCGTGATTTGGACCGAAATTTGGGATCACAACTTTAAAATGCGTTTTCTGGACTTTCTAAGCGTTTTTTCGTGAATTGGATTGAAATTTGGGATCCCAACTTTAAAATGCGTTTTCTGGCCTTTCTAAGCGTTATTTCGTGATTTGGACCTCAATTTGGGATCACAACTTTAAAATGCGTTTTCTGGCCTTTCTAAGCGTTATTTCGAGATTTGGACCGAAATTTGGGATCCCAACTTTAAAATGCGTTTTCTGGCCTTTCTAAGCGTTATTTCGAGATTTGGACCGAAATTTGGGATCCCAACTTTAAAATGCGTTTTCTGGCCTTTCTAAGCGTTATTTCGTGATTTGGACCGAAATTTGGGATCCCAACTTTAAAATGCGTTTTCTGGCCTTTCTAAGCGTTATTTCGTGATTTGGACCTCAATTTGGGATCACAACTTTAAAATGCGTTATCTGGCCTTTCTAAGCGTTATTTCGTGATTTGGACCTCAATTTGGGATCACAACTTTAAAATGCGTTTTCTGGCCTTTCTAAGCGTTATTTCGTGATTTGGGCCGAAATTTGGGATCACAACTTTAAAATGCGTTTTCTGGCCTTTCTAAGCGTTATTTCGTGATTTGGACCGAAATTTGGGATCACAACTTTAAAATGCGTTTTCTGGCCTTTCTAAGCGTTATTTCGAGATTTGGACCGAAATTTGGGATCCCAACTTTAAAATGCGTTTTCTGGCCTTTCTAAGCGTTATTTCGTGATTTGGACCGAAATTTGGGATCCCAACTTTAAAATGCGTTTTCTGGCCTTTCTAAGCGTTATTTCGTGATTTGGACCTCAATTTGGGATCCCAACTTTAAAATGCGTTTTCTGGCCTTTCTAAGCATTATTTCGTGATTTGGACCGAAATTTAGGATCCCAACTTTAAAATGCGTTTTCTGGCCTTTCTAAGCGTTATTTCGTGATTTGGACCTCAATTTGGGATCACAACTTTAAAATGCGTTATCTGGCCTTTCTAAGCGTTATTTCGTGATTTGGACCTCAATTTGGGATCACAACTTTAAAATGCGTTTTCTGGCCTTTCTAAGCGTTATTTCGTGATTTGGACCTCAATTTGGGATCCCAACTTTGAAATGCGTTTTCTGGCCTTTCTAAGCATTATTTCGTGATTTGAACTTCAATTTGGGATCCCAACTTTAAAATGCGTTTTCTGGCCTTTCTAAGCGTTATTTCGTGATTTGGACCTCAATTTGGGATCACAACTTTAAAATGCGTTATCTGGCCTTTCTAAGCGTTATTTCGTGATTTGGACCGAAATTTGGGATCACAACTTTAAAATGCGTTTTCTGGACTTTCTAAGCGTTTTTTCGTGAATTGGATTGAAATTTGGGATCCCAACTTTAAAATGCGTTTTCTGGCCTTTCTAAGCGTTATTTCGTGATTTGGACCTCAATTTGGGATCCCAACTTTAAAATGCGTTTTCTGGCCTTTCTAAGCATTATTTCGTGATTTGGACCGAAATTTAGGATCCCAACTTTAAAATGCGTTTTCTGGCCTTTCTAAGCGTTATTTCGTGATTTGGACCTCAATTTGGGATCACAACTTTAAAATGCGTTATCTGGCCTTTCTAAGCGTTATTTCGTGATTTGGACCTCAATTTGGGATCACAACTTTAAAATGCGTTTTCTGGCCTTTCTAAGCGTTATTTCGTGATTTGGGCCGAAATTTGGGATCACAACTTTAAAATGCGTTTTCTGGCCTTTCTAAGCGTTATTTCGTGATTTGGATCGAAATTTGGGATCACAACTTAAAAATGCGTTTTCTGGCCTTTCTAAGCGTTATTTCGTGATTTGGACCGAAATTTGGGATCACAACTTAAAAATGCGTTTTCTGGCCTTTCTAAGCGTTATTTCGTGATTTGGACCGAAATTTGGGATCACAACTTTAAAATGCGTTTTCTGGCCTTTCTAAGCGTTATTTCGTGATTTGGACCTCAATTTGGGATCCCAACTTTAAAATGCGTTTTCTGGCCTTTCTAAGCGTTATTTCGTGATTTGGACGTCAATTTGGGATCCCAACTTTAAAATGCGTTTTCTGGCCTTTCTAAGCGTTATTTCGTGATTTGGACCGAAATTTGGGATCCCAACTTTAAAATGCGTTTTCTGGCCTTTCTAAGCGTTATTTCGTGATTTGGACCTCAATTTGGGATCCCAACTTTAAAATGCGTTTTCTGGCCTTTCTAAGCGTTATTTCGTGATTTGGACCGAAATTTGGGATCACAACTTTAAAATGCGTTTTATGGCCTTTCTAAGCGTTATTTCGTGATTTGGACCGAAATTTGGGATCACAACTTTAAAATGCGTTATCTGGCCTTTCTAAGCGTTATTTCGTGATTTGGACCTCAATTTGGGATCACAACTTTAAAATGCGTTTTCTGGCCTTTCTAAGCGTTATTTCGTGATTTGGATCGAAATTTGGGATCCCAACTTTAAAATGCGTTTTCTGGCCTTTCTAAGCGTTATTTCGTGATTTGGACCGAAATTTGGGATCACAACTTTAAAATGCGTTTTATGGCCTTTCTAAGCGTTATTTCGTGATTTGGACCGAAATTTGGGATCACAACTTTAAAATGCGTTTTCTGGCCTTTCTAAGCGTTATTTCGAGATTTGGACCGAAATTTGGGATCACAACTTTAAAATGCGTTTTCTGGCCTTTCTAAGCGTTATTTCGTGATTTGGACCGAAATTTGGGATCCCAACTTTAAAATGCGTTTTCTGGCCTTTCTAAGCGTTATTTCGAGATTTGGACCGAAATTTGGGATCACAACTTTAAAATGCGTTTTCTGGCCTTTCTAAGCGTTATTTCGTGATTTGGACCGAAATTTGGGATCCCAACTTTAAAATGCGTTTTCTGGCCTTTCTAAGCGTTATTTCGTGATTTGGACCGAAATTTGGGATCCCAACTTTAAAATGCGTTTTCTGGCCTTTCTAAGCGTTATTTCGAGATTTGGACCGAAATTTGGGATCACAACTTTAAAATGCGTTTTCTGGCCTTTCTAAGCGTTATTTCGTGATTTGGACCTCAATTTGGGATCACAACTTTAAAATGCGTTTTCTGGCCTTTCTAAGCATTATTTCGTGATTTGGACCGAAATTTAGGATCCCAACTTTAAAATGCGTTTTCTGGCCTTTCTAAGCGTTATTTCGTGATTTGGACCTCAATTTGGGATCACAACTTTAAAATGCGTTATCTGGCCTTTCTAAGCGTTATTTCGTGATTTGGACCTCAATTTGGGATCACAACTTTAAAATGCGTTTTCTGGCCTTTCTAAGCGTTATTTCGTGATTTGGACCTCAATTTGGGATCCCAACTTTGAAATGCGTTTTCTGGCCTTTCTAAGCATTATTTCGTGATTTGAACTTCAATTTGGGATCCCAACTTTAAAATGCGTTTTCTGGCCTTTCTAAGCGTTATTTCGTGATTTGGACCGAAATTTGGGATCACAACTTTAAAATGCGTTTTCTGGCCTTTCTAAGCGTTATTTCGAGATTTGGACCGAAATTTGGGATCACAACTTTAAAATGCGTTTTCTGGCCTTTCTAAGCGTTATTTCGTGATTTGGACCGAAATTTGGGATCCCAACTTAAAAATGCGTTTTCTGGCCTTTCTAAGCGTTATTTCGAGATTTGGACCGAAATTTGGGATCACAACTTTAAAATGCGTTTTCTGGCCTTTCTAAGCGTTATTTCGTGATTTGGGCCGAAATTTGGGATCACAACTTTAAAATGCGTTTTCTGGCCTTTCTAAGCGTTATTTCGAGATTTGGACCGAAATTTGGGATCCCAACTTTAAAATGCGTTTTCTGGCCTTTCTAAGCGTTATTTCGTGATTTGGACCTCAATTTGGGATCCCAACTTTGAAATGCGTTTTCTGGCCTTTCTAAGCATTATTTCGTGATTTGAACTTCAATTTGGGATCCCAACTTTAAAATGCGTTTTCTGGCCTTTCTAAGCGTTATTTCGTGATTTGGACCTCAATTTGGGATCACAACTTTAAAATGCGTTATCTGGCCTTTCTAAGCGTTATTTCGTGATTTGGACCGAAATTTGGGATCACAACTTTAAAATGCGTTTTCTGGACTTTCTAAGCGTTTTTTCGTGAATTGGATTGAAATTTGGGATCCCAACTTTAAAATGCGTTTTCTGGCCTTTCTAAGCGTTATTTCGTGATTTGGACCTCAATTTGGGATCACAACTTAAAAATGCGTTTTCTGGCCTTTCTAAGCGTTATTTCGTGATTTGGACGTCAATTTGGGATCCCAACTTTAAAATGCGTTTTCTGGCCTTTCTAAGCGTTATTTCGTGATTTGGACGTCAATTTGGGATCCCAACTTTAAAATGCGTTTTCTGGCCTTTCTAAGCGTTATTTCGTGATTTGGACCTCAATTTGGGATCCCAACTTTAAAATGCGTTTTCTGGCCTTTCTAAGCGTTATTTCGTGATTTGGACCTCAATTTGGGATCCCAACTTTGAAATGCGTTTTCTGGCCTTTCTAAGCATTATTTCGTGATTTGAACTTCAATTTGGGATCCCAACTTTAAAATGCGTTTTCTGGCCTTTCTAAGCGTTATTTCGTGATTTGGACCTCAATTTGGGATCACAACTTTAAAATGCGTTATCTGGCCTTTCTAAGCGTTATTTCGTGATTTGGACCGAAATTTGGGATCACAACTTTAAAATGCGTTTTCTGGACTTTCTAAGCGTTTTTTCGTGAATTGGATTGAAATTTGGGATCCCAACTTTAAAATGCGTTTTCTGGCCTTTCTAAGCGTTATTTCGTGATTTGGACCTCAATTTGGGATCACAACTTAAAAATGCGTTTTCTGGCCTTTCTAAGCGTTATTTCGTGATTTGGACGTCAATTTGGGATCCCAACTTTAAAATGCGTTTTCTGGCCTTTCTAAGCGTTATTTCGTGATTTGGACGTCAATTTGGGATCCCAACTTTAAAATGCGTTTTCTGGCCTTTCTAAGCGTTATTTCGTGATTTGGACCTCAATTTGGGATCCCAACTTTAAAATGCGTTTTCTGGCCTTTCTAAGCGTTATTTCGTGATTTGGACGTCAATTTGGGATCCCAACTTTAAAATGCGTTTTCTGGCCTTTCTAAGCGTTATTTCGTGATTTGGACCTCAATTTGGGATCCCAACTTTAAAATGCGTTTTCTGGCCTTTCTAAGCGTTATTTCGTGATTTTGGCCGAAATTTGGGATCACAACTTTAAAATGCGTTTTCTGGCCTTTCTAAGCGTTATTTCGTGATTTGGACCGAAATTTGGGATCCCAACTTTAAAATGCGTTTTCTGGCCTTTCTAAGCATTATTTCGTGATTTGGACCGAAATTTAGGATCCCAACTTTAAAATGCGTTTTCTGGCCTTTCTAAGCGTTATTTCGTGATTTGGACCGAAATTTGGGATCCCAACTTTAAAATGCGTTTTCTGGCCTTTCTAAGCGTTATTTCGTGATTTGGACCTCAATTTGGGATCACAACTTAAAAATGCGTTTTCTGGCCTTTCTAAGCGTTATTTCGTGATTTGGACGTAAATTTGGGATCCCAACTTTAAAATGCGATTTCTGGCCTTTCTAAGCGTTATTTCGTGATTTGGACGTCAATTTGGGATCCCAACTTTAAAATGCGTTTTCTGGCCTTTCTAAGCGTTATTTCGTGATTTGGACCTCAATTTGGGATCCCAACTTTAAAATGCGTTTTCTGGCCTTTCTAAGCGTTATTTCGTGATTTGGACGTCAATTTGGGATCCCAACTTTAAAATGCGTTTTCTGGCCTTTCTAAGCGTTATTTCGTGATTTTGGCCGAAATTTGGGATCACAACTTTAAAATGCGTTTTCTGGCCTTTCTAAGCGTTATTTCGTGATTTGGACCGAAATTTGGGATCACAACTTAAAAATGCGTTTTCTGGCCTTTCTAAGCGTTATTTCGTGATTTGGACCGAAATTTGGGATCACAACTTTAAAATGCGTTTTCTGGCCTTTCTAAGCGTTATTTCGTGATTTGGACCTCAATTTGGGATCCCAACTTTAAAATGCGTTTTCTGGCCTTTCTAAGCGTTATTTCGTGATTTGGACGTCAATTTGGGATCCCAACTTTAAAATGCGTTTTCTGGCCTTTCTAAGCGTTATTTCGTGATTTGGACCGAAATTTGGGATCCCAACTTTAAAATGCGTTTTCTGGCCTTTCTAAGCGTTATTTCGTGATTTGGACCGAAATTAGGGATCACAACTTTAAAATGCGTTTTCTGGCCTTTCTAAGCGTTATTTCGTGATTTGGACCGAAATTTGGGATCACAACTTTAAAATGCGTTTTCTGGCCTTTCTAAGCGTTATTTCGTGATTTGGACCGAAATTTGGGATCCCAACTTTAAAATGCGTTTTCTGGCCTTTCTAAGCGTTATTTCGTGATTTGGACCTCAATTTGGGATCACAACTTAAAAATGCGTTTTCTGGCCTTTCTAAGCGTTATTTCGTGATTTGGACCTCAATTTGGGATCCCAACTTTAAAATGCGTTTTCTGGCCTTTCTAAGCGTTATTTCGTGATTTGGACCGAAATTTGGGATCACAACTTTAAAATGCGTTTTCTGGCCTTTCTAAGCGTTATTTCGTGATTTGGACCGAAATTTGGGATCCCAACTTTAAAATGCGTTTTCTGGCCTTTCTAAGCGTTATTTCGTGATTTGGACCGAAATTTGGGATCCCAACTTTAAAATGCGTTTTCTGGCCTTTCTAAGCGTTATTTCGTGATTTGGACCGAAATTTGGGATCCCAACTTTAAAATGCGTTTTCTGGCCTTTCTAAGCGTTATTTCGTGATTTGGACCGAAATTTGGGATCCCAACTTTAAAATGCGTTTTCTGGCCTTTCTAAGCATTATTTCGTGATTTGGACCGAAATTTAGGATCCCAACTTTAAAATGCGTTTTCTGGCCTTTCTAAGCGTTATTTCGTGATTTGGACCTCAATTTGGGATCACAACTTTAAAATGCGTTATCTGGCCTTTCTAAGCGTTATTTCGTGATTTGGACCTCAATTTGGGATCACAACTTTAAAATGCGTTTTCTGGCCTTTCTAAGCGTTATTTCGTGATTTGGACCTCAATTTGGGATCCCAACTTTGAAATGCGTTTTCTGGCCTTTCTAAGCATTATTTCGTGATTTGAACTTCAATTTGGGATCCCAACTTTAAAATGCGTTTTCTGGCCTTTCTAAGCGTTATTTCGTGATTTGGACCTCAATTTGGGATCACAACTTTAAAATGCGTTTTCTGGACTTTCTAAGCGTTTTTTCGTGAATTGGATTGAAATTTGGGATCCCAACTTTAAAATGCGTTTTCTGGCCTTTCTAAGCGTTATTTTGTGATTTGGACCTCAATTTGGGATCACAACTTTAAAATGCGTTTTCTGGCCTTTCTAAGCATTATTTCGTGATTTGGACCGAAATTTAGGATCCCAACTTTAAAATGCGTTTTCTGGCCTTTCTAAGCGTTATTTCGTGATTTGGACCTCAATTTGGGATCACAACTTTAAAATGCGTTATCTGGCCTTTCTAAGCGTTATTTCGTGATTTGGACCTCAATTTGGGATCACAACTTTAAAATGCGTTTTCTGGCCTTTCTAAGCGTTATTTCGTGATTTGGGCCGAAATTTGGGATCACAACTTTAAAATGCGTTTTCTGGCCTTTCTAAGCGTTATTTCGTGATTTGGACCGAAATTTGGGATCCCAACTTTAAAATGCGTTTTCTGGCCTTTCTAAGCGTTATTTCGTGATTTGGACCGAAATTTGGGATCCCAACTTTAAAATGCGTTTTCTGGCCTTTCTAAGCGTTATTTCGTGATTTGGACCGAAATTTGGGATCCCAACTTTAAAATGCGTTTTCTGGCCTTTCTAAGCGTTATTTCGTGATTTGGACCTCAATTTGGGATCCCAACTTTAAAATGCGTTTTCTGGCCTTTCTAAGCATTATTTCGTGATTTGGACCGAAATTTAGGATCCCAACTTTAAAATGCGTTTTCTGGCCTTTCTAAGCGTTATTTCGTGATTTGGACCTCAATTTGGAATCACAACTTTAAAATGCGTTATCTGGCCTTTCTAAGCGTTATTTCGTGATTTGGACCTCAATTTGGGATCACAACTTTAAAATGCGTTTTCTGGCCTTTCTAAGCGTTATTTCGTGATTTGGACCTCAATTTGGGATCCCAACTTTGAAATGCGTTTTCTGGCCTTTCTAAGCATTATTTCGTGATTTGAACTTCAATTTGGGATCCCAACTTTAAAATGCGTTTTCTGGCCTTTCTAAGCGTTATTTCGTGATTTGGACCTCAATTTGGGATCACAACTTTAAAATGCGTTATCTGGCCTTTCTAAGCGTTATTTCGTGATTTGGACCGAAATTTGGGATCACAACTTTAAAATGCGTTTTCTGGACTTTCTAAGCGTTTTTTCGTGAATTGGATTGAAATTTGGGATCCCAACTTTAAAATGCGTTTTCTGGCCTTTCTAAGCGTTATTTCGTGATTTGGACCTCAATTTGGGATCCCAACTTTAAAATGCGTTTTCTGGCCTTTCTAAGCATTATTTCGTGATTTGGACCGAAATTTAGGATCCCAACTTTAAAATGCGTTTTCTGGCCTTTCTAAGCGTTATTTCGTGATTTGGACCTCAATTTGGGATCACAACTTTAAAATGCGTTATCTGGCCTTTCTAAGCGTTATTTCGTGATTTGGACCTCAATTTGGGATCACAACTTTAAAATGCGTTTTCTGGCCTTTCTAAGCGTTATTTCGTGATTTGGGCCGAAATTTGGGATCACAACTTTAAAATGCGTTTTCTGGCCTTTCTAAGCGTTATTTCGTGATTTGGATCGAAATTTGGGATCACAACTTAAAAATGCGTTTTCTGGCCTTTCTAAGCGTTATTTCGTGATTTGGACCGAAATTTGGGATCACAACTTAAAAATGCGTTTTCTGGCCTTTCTAAGCGTTATTTCGTGATTTGGACCGAAATTTGGGATCACAACTTTAAAATGCGTTTTCTGGCCTTTCTAAGCGTTATTTCGTGATTTGGACCTCAATTTGGGATCCCAACTTTAAAATGCGTTTTCTGGCCTTTCTAAGCGTTATTTCGTGATTTGGACGTCAATTTGGGATCCCAACTTTAAAATGCGTTTTCTGGCCTTTCTAAGCGTTATTTCGTGATTTGGACCGAAATTTGGGATCCCAACTTTAAAATGCGTTTTCTGGCCTTTCTAAGCGTTATTTCGTGATTTGGACCGAAATTTGGGATCACAACTTTAAAATGCGTTATCTGGCCTTTCTAAGCGTTATTTCGTGATTTGGACCGAAATTTGGGATCACAACTTTAAAATGCGTTTTCTGGACTTTCTAAGCGTTTTTTCGTGAATTGGATTGAAATTTGGGATCCCAACTTTAAAATGCGTTTTCTGGCCTTTCTAAGCGTTATTTCGTGATTTGGACCTCAATTTGGGATCACAACTTTAAAATGCGTTTTCTGGCCTTTCTAAGCATTATTTCGTGATTTGGACCGAAATTTAGGATCCCAACTTTAAAATGCGTTTTCTGGCCTTTCTAAGCGTTATTTCGTGATTTGGACCTCAATTTGGGATCACAACTTTAAAATGCGTTATCTGGCCTTTCTAAGCGTTATTTCGTGATTTGGACCTCAATTTGGGATCACAACTTTAAAATGCGTTTTCTGGCCTTTCTAAGCGTTATTTCGTGATTTGGGCCGAAGTTTGGGATCACAACTTTAAAATGCGTTTTCTGGCCTTTCTAAGCGTTATTTCGTGATTTGGACCGAAATTTGGGATCACAACTTTAAAATGCGTTTTCTGGCCTTTCTAAGCGTTATTTCGAGATTTGGACCGAAATTTGGGATCCCAACTTTAAAATGCGTTTTCTGGCCTTTCTAAGCGTTATTTCGTGATTTGGACCGAAATTTGGGATCCCAACTTAAAAATGCGTTTTCTGGCCTTTCTAAGCGTTATTTCGTGATTTGGACCTCAATTTGGGATCCCAACTTTAAAATGCGTTTTCTGGCCTTTCTAAGCATTATTTCGTGATTTGGACCGAAATTTAGGATCCCAACTTTAAAATGCGTTTTCTGGCCTTTCTAAGCGTTATTTCGTGATTTGGACCTCAATTTGGGATCACAACTTTAAAATGCGTTATCTGGCCTTTCTAAGCGTTATTTCGTGATTTGGACCTCAATTTGGGATCACAACTTTAAAATGCGTTTTCTGGCCTTTCTAAGCGTTATTTCGTGATTTGGAGCTCAATTTGGGATCCCAACTTTGAAATGCGTTTTCTGGCCTTTCTAAGCATTATTTCGTGATTTGAACTTCAATTTGGGATCCCAACTTTAAAATGCGTTTTCTGGCCTTTCTAAGCGTTATTTCGTGATTTGGACCTCAATTTGGGATCACAACTTTAAAATGCGTTATCTGGCCTTTCTAAGCGTTATTTCGTGATTTGGACCGAAATTTGGGATCACAACTTTAAAATGCGTTTTCTGGACTTTCTAAGCGTTTTTTCGTGAATTGGATTGAAATTTGGGATCCCAACTTTAAAATGCGTTTTCTGGCCTTTCTAAGCGTTATTTCGTGATTTGGACCTCAATTTGGGATCCCAACTTTAAAATGCGTTTTCTGGCCTTTCTAAGCATTATTTCGTGATTTGGACCGAAATTTAGGATCCCAACTTTAAAATGCGTTTTCTGGCCTTTCTAAGCGTTATTTCGTGATTTGGACCTCAATTTGGGATCACAACTTTAAAATGCGTTATCTGGCCTTTCTAAGCGTTATTTCGTAATTTGGACCTCAATTTGGGATCACAACTTTAAAATGCGTTTTCTGGCCTTTCTAAGCGTTATTTCGTGATTTGGGCCGAAATTTGGGATCACAACTTTAAAATGCGTTTTCTGGCCTTTCTAAGCGTTATTTCGTGATTTGGATCGAAATTTGGGATCACAACTTAAAAATGCGTTTTCTGGCCTTTCTAAGCGTTATTTCGTGATTTGGACCGAAATTTGGGATCACAACTTAAAAATGCGTTTTCTGGCCTTTCTAAGCGTTATTTCGTGATTTGGACCGAAATTTGGGATCACAACTTTAAAATGCGTTTTCTGGCCTTTCTAAGCGTTATTTCGTGATTTGGACCTCAATTTGGGATCCCAACTTTAAAATGCGTTTTCTGGCCTTTCTAAGCGTTATTTCGTGATTTGGACGTCAATTTGGGATCCCAACTTTAAAATGCGTTTTCTGGCCTTTCTAAGCGTTATTTCGTGATTTGGACCGAAATTTGGGATCCCAACTTTAAAATGCGTTTTCTGGCCTTTCTAAGCGTTATTTCGTGATTTGGACCTCAATTTGGGATCCCAACTTTAAAATGCGTTTTCTGGCCTTTCTAAGCGTTATTTCGTGATTTGGACCGAAATTTGGGATCACAACTTTAAAATGCGTTTTATGGCCTTTCTAAGCGTTATTTCGTGATTTGGACCGAAATTTGGGATCACAACTTTAAAATGCGTTTTCTGGCCTTTCTAAGCGTTATTTCGAGATTTGGACCGAAATTTGGGATCACAACTTTAAAATGCGTTTTCTGGCCTTTCTAAGCGTTATTTCGTGATTTGGACCTCAATTTGGGATCACAACTTTAAAATGCGTTATCTGGCCTTTCTAAGCGTTATTTCGTGATTTGGACCTCAATTTGGGATCACAACTTTAAAATGCGTTTTCTGGCCTTTCTAAGCGTTATTTCGTGATTTGGATCGAAATTTGGGATCCCAACTTTAAAATGCGTTTTCTGGCCTTTCTAAGCGTTATTTCGTGATTTGGACCGAAATTTGGGATCACAACTTTAAAATGCGTTTTATGGCCTTTCTAAGCGTTATTTCGTGATTTGGACCGAAATTTGGGATCACAACTTTAAAATGCGTTTTCTGGCCTTTCTAAGCGTTATTTCGAGATTTGGACCGAAATTTGGGATCACAACTTTAAAATGCGTTTTCTGGCCTTTCTAAGCGTTATTTCGTGATTTGGACCGAAATTTGGGATCCCAACTTAAAAATGCGTTTTCTGGCCTTTCTAAGCGTTATTTCGAGATTTGGACCGAAATTTGGGATCACAACTTTAAAATGCGTTTTCTGGCCTTTCTAAGCGTTATTTCGTGATTTGGACCGAAATTTGGGATCACAACTTTAAAATGCGTTTTCTGGCCTTTCTAAGCGTTATTTCGTGATTTGGACCGAAATTTGGGATCCCAACTTTAAAATGCGTTTTCTGGCCTTTCTAAGCGTTATTTCGAGATTTGGACCGAAATTTGGGATCACAACTTTAAAATGCGTTTTCTGGCCTTTCTAAGCGTTATTTCGTGATTTGGACCTCAATTTGGGATCACAACTTTAAAATGCGTTTTCTGGCCTTTCTAAGCATTATTTCGTGATTTGGACCGAAATTTAGGATCCCAACTTTAAAATGCGTTTTCTGGCCTTTCTAAGCGTTATTTCGTGATTTGGACCTCAATTTGGGATCACAACTTTAAAATGCGTTATCTGGCCTTTCTAAGCGTTATTTCGTGATTTGGACCTCAATTTGGGATCACAACTTTAAAATGCGTTTTCTGGCCTTTCTAAGCGTTATTTCGTGATTTGGACCGAAATTTGGGATCACAACTTTAAAATGCGTTTTCTGGACTTTCTAAGCGTTTTTTCGTGAATTGGATTGAAATTTGGGATCCCAACTTTAAAATGCGTTTTCTGGCCTTTCTAAGCGTTATTTCGTGATTTGGACCTCAATTTGGGATCACAACTTAAAAATGCGTTTTCTGGCCTTTCTAAGCGTTATTTCGTGATTTGGACCTCAATTTGGGATCCCAACTTTGAAATGCGTTTTCTGGCCTTTCTAAGCATTATTTCGTGATTTGAACTTCAATTTGGGATCCCAACTTTAAAATGCGTTTTCTGGCCTTTCTAAGCGTTATTTCGTGATTTGGACCTCAATTTGGGATCACAACTTTAAAATGCGTTATCTGGCCTTTCTAAGCGTTATTTCGTGATTTGGACCGAAATTTGGGATCACAACTTTAAAATGCGTTTTCTGGACTTTCTAAGCGTTTTTTCGTGAATTGGATTGAAATTTGGGATCCCAACTTTAAAATGCGTTTTCTGGCCTTTCTAAGCGTTATTTCGTGATTTGGACCTCAATTTGGGATCACAACTTAAAAATGCGTTTTCTGGCCTTTCTAAGCGTTATTTCGTGATTTGGACGTCAATTTGGGATCCCAACTTTAAAATGCGTTTTCTGGCCTTTCTAAGCGTTATTTCGTGATTTGGACGTCAATTTGGGATCCCAACTTTAAAATGCGTTTTCTGGCCTTTCTAAGCGTTATTTCGTGATTTGGACCTCAATTTGGGATCCCAACTTTAAAATGCGTTTTCTGGCCTTTCTAAGCGTTATTTCGTGATTTGGACGTCAATTTGGGATCCCAACTTTAAAATGCGTTTTCTGGCCTTTCTAAGCGTTATTTCGTGATTTGGACCGAAATTTGGGATCCCAACTTTAAAATGCGTTTTCTGGCCTTTCTAAGCGTTATTTCGTGATTTGGACCGAAATTTGGGATCACAACTTTAAAATGCGTTTTCTGGCCTTTCTAAGCGTTATTTCGTGATTTGGACGTCAATTTGGGATCCCAACTTTAAAATGCGTTTTCTGGCCTTTTTAAGCGTTATTTCGTGATTTGGACCGAAATTTGGGATCCCAACTTTAAAATGCGTTTTCTGGCCTTTCTAAGCGTTATTTCGTGATTTGGACCGAAATTTGGGATCACAACTTTAAAATGCGTTTTCTGACCTTTCTAAGCGTTATTTCGTGATTTGGACCGAAATTTGGGATCACAACTTTAAAATGCGTTTTCTGGCCTTTCTAAGCGTTATTTCGTGATTTGGACCGAAATTTGGGATCCCATCTTTAAAATGCGTTTTCTGGCCTTTCTAAGCGTTATTTCGTGATTTGGACCGAAATTTGGGATCACAACTTAAAAATGCGTTTTCTGGCCTTTCTAAGCGTTATTTCGTGATTTGGACCGAAATTTGGGATCCCAACTTTAAAATGCGTTTTCTGGCCTTTCTAAGCGTTATTTCGTGATTTGGACCGAAATTTGGGATCACAACTTTAAAATGCGTTTTCTGGCCTTTCTAAGCGTTATTTCGTGATTTGGACCGAAATTTGGGATCCCAACTTTAAAATGCGTTTTCTGGCCTTTCTAAGCGTTATTTCGTGATTTGGACCGAAATTTGGGATCCCAACTTTAAAATGCGTTTTCTGGCCTTTCTAAGCGTTATTTCGTGATTTGGACCGAAATTTGGGATCCCAACTTTAAAATGCGTTTTCTGGCCTTTCTAAGCGTTATTTCGTGATTTGGACCTCAATTTGGGATCCCAACTTTAAAATGCGTTTTCTGGCCTTTCTAAGCATTATTTCGTGATTTGGACCGAAATTTAGGATCCCAACTTTAAAATGCGTTTTCTGGCCTTTCTAAGCGTTATTTCGTGATTTGGACCTCAATTTGGGATCACAACTTTAAAATGCGTTATCTGGCCTTTCTAAGCGTTATTTCGTGATTTGGACCTCAATTTGGGATCACAACTTTAAAATGCGTTTTCTGGCCTTTCTAAGCGTTATTTCGTGATTTGGGCCGAAATTTGGGATCACAACTTTAAAATGCGTTTTCTGGCCTTTCTAAGCGTTATTTCGTGATTTGGACCGAAATTTGGGATCACAACTTAAAAATGCGTTTTCTGGCCTTTCTAAGCGTTATTTCGTGATTTGGACCGAAATTTGGGATCACAACTTAAAAATGCGTTTTCTGGCCTTTCTAAGCGTTATTTCGTGATTTGGACCGAAATTTGGGATCACAACTTTAAAATGCGTTTTCTGGCCTTTCTAAGCGTTATTTCGTGATTTGGACGTCAATTTGGGATCACAACTTTAAAATGCGTTTTCTGGCCTTTCTAAGCGTTATTTCGTGATTTGGACCGAAATTTGGGATCCCAACTTTAAAATGCGTTTTCTGGCCTTTCTAAGCGTTATTTCGTGATTTGGACCTCAATTTGGGATCCCAACTTTAAAATGCGTTTTCTGGCCTTTCTAAGCGTTATTTCGTGATTTGGACCGAAATTTGGGATCCCAACTTTAAAATGCGTTTTCTGGCCTTTCTAAGCGTTATTTCGTGATTTGGACCGAAATTTGGGATCACAACTTTAAAATGCGTTTTATGGCCTTTCTAAGCGTTATTTCGTGATTTGGACCGAAATTTGGGATCACAACTTTAAAATGCGTTTTATGGCCTTTCTAAGCGTTATTTCGTGATTTGGACCGAAATTTGGGATCACAACTTTAAAATGCGTTTTCTGGCCTTTCTAAGCGTTATTTCGAGATTTGGACCGAAATTTGGGATCACAACTTTAAAATGCGTTTTCTGGCCTTTCTAAGCGTTATTTCGTGATTTGGACCGAAATTTGGGATCCCAACTTAAAAATGCGTTTTCTGGCCTTTCTAAGCGTTATTTCGAGATTTGGACCGAAATTTGGGATCACAACTTTAAAATGCGTTTTCTGGCCTTTCTAAGCGTTATTTCGTGATTTGGATCGAAATTTGGGATCACAACTTTAAAATGCGTTTTCTGGCCTTTCTAAGCGTTATTCCGTTATTTGGACCGAAATTTGGAATCACAACTTTAAAATGCGTTTTCTGGCCTTTCTAAGCGTTATTTCGAGATTTGGACCGAAATTTGGGATCCCAACTTTAAAATGCGTTTTCTGGCCTTTCTAAGCGTTATTTCGAGATTTGGACCGAAATTTGGGATCACAACTTTAAAATGCGTTTTCTGGCCTTTCTAAGCGTTATTTCGTGATTTGGAGCTCAATTTGGGATCACAACTTTAAAATGCGTTTTCTGGCCTTTCTAAGCGTTATTTCGTGATTTGGACCGAAATTTGGGATCACAACTTTAAAATGCGTTTTCTGGCCTTTCTAAGCGTTATTTCGTGATTTGGACCGAAATTTGGGATCACAACTTTAAAATGCGTTTTCTGGCCTTTCTAAGCGTTATTTCGAGATTTGGACCGAAATTTGGGATCACAACTTTAAAATGCGTTTTCTGGCCTTTCTAAGCGTTATTTCGTGATTTGGACCGAAATTTGGGATCCCAACTTAAAAATGCGTTTTCTGGCCTTTCTAAGCGTTATTTCGTGATTTGGACCGAAATTTGGGATCACAACTTTAAAATGCGTTTTCTGGCCTTTCTAAGCGTTATTTCGAGATTTGGACCGAAATTTGGGATCACAACTTTAAAATGCGTTTTCTGGCCTTTCTAAGCGTTATTTCGTGATTTGGACCGAAATTTGGGATCCCAACTTAAAAATGCGTTTTCTGGCCTTTCTAAGCGTTATTTCGAGATTTGGACCGAAATTTGGGATCACAACTTTAAAATGCGTTTTCTGGCCTTTCTAAGCGTTATTTCGAGATTTGGACCGAAATTTGGGATCACAACTTTAAAATGCGTTTTCTGGCCTTTCTAAGCGTTATTTCGTGATTTGGACCGAAATTTGGGATCCCAACTTTAAAATGCGTTTTCTGGCCTTTCTAAGCGTTATTTCGTGATTTGGACCGAAATTTGGGATCACTACTTTAAAATGCGTTTTCTGGCCTTTCTAAGCGTTATTTCGTGATTTGGACCGAAATTTGGGATCACAACTTAAAAATGCGTTTTCTGGCCTTTCTAAGCGTTATTTCGAGATTTGGACCGAAATTTGGGATCACAACTTTAAAATGCGTTTTCTGGCCTTTCTAAGCGTTATTTCGTGATTTGGACCGAAATTTGGGATCCCAACTTAAAAATGCGTTTTCTGGCCTTTCTAAGCGTTATTTCGAGATTTGGACCGAAATTTGGGATCACAACTTTAAAATGCGTTTTCTGGCCTTTCTAAGCGTTATTTCGAGATTTGGACCGAAATTTGGGATCACAACTTTAAAATGCGTTTTCTGGCCTTTCTAAGCGTTATTTCGTGATTTGGACCGAAATTTGGGATCACAACTTAAAAATGCGTTTTCTGGCCTTTCTAAGCGTTATTTCGTGATTTGGACCGAAATTTGGGATCCCAACTTAAAAATGCGTTTTCTGGCCTTTCTAAGCGTTATTTCGAGATTTGGACCGAAATTTGGGATCACAACTTTAAAATGCGTTTTCTGGCCTTTCTAAGCGTTATTTCGTGATTTGGACGTCAATTTGGGATCACAACTTTAAAATGCGTTTTCTGGCCTTTCTAAGCGTTATTTCGTGATTTGGACCGAAATTTGGGATCCCAACTTTAAAATGCGTTTTCTGGCCTTTCTAAGCGTTATTTCGTGATTTGGACCTCAATTTGGGATCCCAACTTTAAAATGCGTTTTCTGGCCTTTCTAAGCGTTATTTCGTGATTTGGACCGAAATTTGGGATCCCAACTTTAAAATGCGTTTTCTGGCCTTTCTAAGCGTTATTTCGTGATTTGGACCGAAATTTGGGATCACAACTTTAAAATGCGTTTTATGGCCTTTCTAAGCGTTATTTCGTGATTTGGACCTCAATTTGGGATCCCAACTTTAAAATGCGTTTTCTGGCCTTTCTAAGCGTTATTTCGTGATTTGGACCGAAATTTGGGATCCCAACTTTAAAATGCGTTTTCTGGCCTTTCTAAGCGTTATTTCGTGATTTGGACCGAAATTTGGGATCACAACTTTAAAATGCGTTTTATGGCCTTTCTAAGCGTTATTTCGTGATTTGGACCGAAATTTGGGATCACAACTTTAAAATGCGTTTTATGGCCTTTCTAAGCGTTATTTCGTGATTTGGACCGAAATTTGGGATCACAACTTTAAAATGCGTTTTCTGGCCTTTCTAAGCGTTATTTCGAGATTTGGACCGAAATTTGGGATCACAACTTTAAAATGCGTTTTCTGGCCTTTCTAAGCGTTATTTCGTGATTTGGACCGAAATTTGGGATCCCAACTTAAAAATGCGTTTTCTGGCCTTTCTAAGCGTTATTTCGAGATTTGGACCGAAATTTGGGATCACAACTTTAAAATGCGTTTTCTGGCCTTTCTAAGCGTTATTTCGTGATTTGGATCGAAATTTGGGATCACAACTTTAAAATGCGTTTTCTGGCCTTTCTAAGCGATATTCCGTTATTTGGACCGAAATTTGGAATCACAACTTTAAAATGCGTTTTCTGGCCTTTCTAAGCGTTATTTCGAGATTTGGACCGAAATTTGGGATCCCAACTTTAAAATGCGTTTTCTGGCCTTTCTAAGCGTTATTTCGAGATTTGGACCGAAATTTGGGATCACAACTTTAAAATGCGTTTTCTGGCCTTTCTAAGCGTTATTTCGTGATTTGGAGCTCAATTTGGGATCACAACTTTAAAATGCGTTTTCTGGCCTTTCTAAGCGTTATTCCGTTATTTGGACCGAAATTTGGAATCACAA
Source organism: Uranotaenia lowii (assembly GCF_029784155.1). Classification (NCBI taxonomy): domain Eukaryota; kingdom Metazoa; phylum Arthropoda; class Insecta; order Diptera; family Culicidae; genus Uranotaenia; species Uranotaenia lowii. Next base: position 165,758 of record NW_026597632.1, read on the forward strand.
CTTTAAAATGCGTTTTCTGGCCTTTCTAAGCGTTATTTCGAGATTTGGACCGAAATTTGGGATCCCAACTTTAAAATGCGTTTTCTGGCCTTTCTAAGCGTTATTTCGAGATTTGGACCGAAATTTGGGATCACAACTTTAAAATGCGTTTTCTGGCCTTTCTAAGCGTTATTTCGTGATTTGGAGCTCAATTTGGGATCACAACTTTAAAATGCGTTTTCTGGCCTTTCTAAGCGTTATTTCGTGATTTGGACCGAAATTTGGGATCACAACTTTAAAATGCGTTTTCTGGCCTTTCTAAGCGTTATTTCGTGATTTGGACCGAAATTTGGGATCACAACTTTAAAATGCGTTTTCTGGCCTTTCTAAGCGTTATTTCGAGATTTGGACCGAAATTTGGGATCACAACTTTAAAATGCGTTTTCTGGCCTTTCTAAGCGTTATTTCGTGATTTGGACCGAAATTTGGGATCCCAACTTAAAAATGCGTTTTCTGGCCTTTCTAAGCGTTATTTCGTGATTTGGACCGAAATTTGGGATCACAACTTTAAAATGCGTTTTCTGGCCTTTCTAAGCGTTATTTCGAGATTTGGACCGAAATTTGGGATCACAACTTTAAAATGCGTTTTCTGGCCTTTCTAAGCGTTATTTCGTGATTTGGACCGAAATTTGGGATCCCAACTTAAAAATGCGTTTTCTGGCCTTTCTAAGCGTTATTTCGAGATTTGGACCGAAATTTGGGATCACAACTTTAAAATGCGTTTTCTGGCCTTTCTAAGCGTTATTTCGAGATTTGGACCGAAATTTGGGATCACAACTTTAAAATGCGTTTTCTGGCCTTTCTAAGCGTTATTTCGTGATTTGGACCGAAATTTGGGATCCCAACTTTAAAATGCGTTTTCTGGCCTTTCTAAGCGTTATTTCGTGATTTGGACCGAAATTTGGGATCACAACTTTAAAATGCGTTTTCTGGCCTTTCTAAGCGTTATTTCGAGATTTGGACCGAAATTTGGGATCCCAACTTTAAAATGCGTTTTCTGGCCTTTCTAAGCGTTATTTCGAGATTTGGACCGAAATTTGGGATCACAACTTTAAAATGCGTTTTCTGGCCTTTCTAAGCGTTATTTCGTGATTTGGAGCTCAATTTGGGATCACAACTTTAAAATGCGTTTTCTGGCCTTTCTAAGCGTTATTCCGTTATTTGGACCGAAATTTGGAATCACAACTTTAAAATGCGTTTTCTGGCCTTTCTAAGCGTTATTTCGAGATTTGGACCGAAATTTGGGATCCCAACTTTAAAATGCGTTTTCTGGCCTTTCTAAGCGTTATTTCGAGATTTGGACCGAAATTTGGGATCACAACTTTAAAATGCGTTTTCTGGCCTTTCTAAGCGTTATTTCGTGATTTGGAGCTCAATTTGGGATCACAACTTTAAAATGCGTTTTCTGGCCTTTCTAAGCGTTATTTCGTGATTTGGACCGAAATTTGGGATCACAACTTTAAAATGCGTTTTCTGGCCTTTCTAAGCGTTATTTCGTGATTTGGACCGAAATTTGGGATCACAACTTTAAAATGCGTTTTCTGGCCTTTCTAAGCGTTATTTCGAGATTTGGACCGAAATTTGGGATCACAACTTTAAAATGCGTTTTCTGGCCTTTCTAAGCGTTATTTCGTGATTTGGACCGAAATTTGGGATCCCAACTTAAAAATGCGTTTTCTGGCCTTTCTAAGCGTTATTTCGTGATTTGGACCGAAATTTGGGATCACAACTTTAAAATGCGTTTTCTGGCCTTTCTAAGCGTTATTTCGAGATTTGGACCGAAATTTGGGATCACAACTTTAAAATGCGTTTTCTGGCCTTTCTAAGCGTTATTTCGTGATTTGGACCGAAATTTGGGATCCCAACTTAAAAATGCGTTTTCTGGCCTTTCTAAGCGTTATTTCGAGATTTGGACCGAAATTTGGGATCACAACTTTAAAATGCGTTTTCTGGCCTTTCTAAGCGTTATTTCGAGATTTGGACCGAAATTTGGGATCACAACTTTAAAATGCGTTTTCTGGCCTTTCTAAGCGTTATTTCGTGATTTGGACCGAAATTTGGGATCCCAACTTTAAAATGCGTTTTCTGGCCTTTCTAAGCGTTATTTCGTGATTTGGACCGAAATTTGGGATCACAACTTTAAAATGCGTTTTCTGGCCTTTCTAAGCGTTATTTCGTGATTTGGACCGAAATTTGGGATCACAACTTAAAAATGCGTTTTCTGGCCTTTCTAAGCGTTATTTCGAGATTTGGACCGAAATTTGGGATCACAACTTTAAAATGCGTTTTCTGGCCTTTCTAAGCGTTATTTCGTGATTTGGACCGAAATTTGGGATCCCAACTTAAAAATGCGTTTTCTGGCCTTTCTAAGCGTTATTTCGAGATTTGGACCGAAATTTGGGATCACAACTTTAAAATGCGTTTTCTGGCCTTTCTAAGCGTTATTTCGAGATTTGGACCGAAATTTGGGATCACAACTTTAAAATGCGTTTTCTGGCCTTTCTAAGCGTTATTTCGTGATTTGGACCGAAATTTGGGATCACAACTTAAAAATGCGTTTTCTGGCCTTTCTAAGCGTTATTTCGTGATTTGGACCGAAATTTGGGATCACAACTTAAAAATGCGTTTTCTGGCCTTTCTAAGCGTTATTTCGTGATTTGGACCGAAATTTGGGATCACAACTTTAAAATGCGTTTTCTGGCCTTTCTAAGCGTTATTTCGTGATTTGGACGTCAATTTGGGATCACAACTTTAAAATGCGTTTTCTGGCCTTTCTAAGCGTTATTTCGTGATTTGGACCGAAATTTGGGATCCCAACTTTAAAATGCGTTTTCTGGCCTTTCTAAGCGTTATTTCGTGATTTGGACCTCAATTTGGGATCCCAACTTTAAAATGCGTTTTCTGGCCTTTCTAAGCGTTATTTCGTGATTTGGACCGAAATTTGGGATCCCAACTTTAAAATGCGTTTTCTGGCCTTTCTAAGCGTTATTTCGTGATTTGGACCGAAATTTGGGATCACAACTTTAAAATGCGTTTTATGGCCTTTCTAAGCGTTATTTCGTGATTTGGACCGAAATTTGGGATCACAACTTTAAAATGCGTTTTATGGCCTTTCTAAGCGTTATTTCGTGATTTGGACCGAAATTTGGGATCACAACTTTAAAATGCGTTTTCTGGCCTTTCTAAGCGTTATTTCGAGATTTGGACCGAAATTTGGGATCACAACTTTAAAATGCGTTTTCTGGCCTTTCTAAGCGTTATTTCGTGATTTGGACCGAAATTTGGGATCCCAACTTAAAAATGCGTTTTCTGGCCTTTCTAAGCGTTATTTCGAGATTTGGACCGAAATTTGGGATCACAACTTTAAAATGCGTTTTCTGGCCTTTCTAAGCGTTATTTCGTGATTTGGATCGAAATTTGGGATCACAACTTTAAAATGCGTTTTCTGGCCTTTCTAAGCGTTATTCCGTTATTTGGACCGAAATTTGGAATCACAACTTTAAAATGCGTTTTCTGGCCTTTCTAAGCGTTATTTCGAGATTTGGACCGAAATTTGGGATCCCAACTTTAAAATGCGTTTTCTGGCCTTTCTAAGCGTTATTTCGAGATTTGGACCGAAATTTGGGATCACAACTTTAAAATGCGTTTTCTGGCCTTTCTAAGCGTTATTTCGTGATTTGGAGCTCAATTTGGGATCACAACTTTAAAATGCGTTTTCTGGCCTTTCTAAGCGTTATTTCGTGATTTGGACCGAAATTTGGGATCACAACTTTAAAATGCGTTTTCTGGCCTTTCTAAGCGTTATTTCGAGATTTGGACCGAAATTTGGGATCACAACTTTAAAATGCGTTTTCTGGCCTTTCTAAGCGTTATTTCGTGATTTGGACCGAAATTTGGGATCCCAACTTAAAAATGCGTTTTCTGGCCTTTCTAAGCGTTATTTCGAGATTTGGACCGAAATTTGGGATCACAACTTTAAAATGCGTTTTCTGGCCTTTCTAAGCGTTATTTCGAGATTTGGACCGAAATTTGGGATCACAACTTTAAAATGCGTTTTCTGGCCTTTCTAAGCGTTATTTCGTGATTTGGACCGAAATTTGGGATCCCAACTTTAAAATGCGTTTTCTGGCCTTTCTAAGCGTTATTTCGTGATTTGGACCGAAATTTGGGATCCCAACTTAAAAATGCGTTTTCTGGCCTTTCTAAGCGTTATTTCGAGATTTGGACCGAAATTTGGGATCACAACTTTAAAATGCGTTTTCTGGCCTTTCTAAGCGTTATTTCGAGATTTGGACCGAAATTTGGGATCACAACTTTAAAATGCGTTTTCTGGCCTTTCTAAGCGTTATTTCGTGATTTGGACCGAAATTTGGGATCCCAACTTTAAAATGCGTTTTCTGGCCTTTCTAAGCGTTATTTCGAGATTTGGACCGAAATTTGGGATCACAACTTTAAAATGCGTTTTCTGGCCTTTCTAAGCGTTATTTCGAGATTTGGACCGAAATTTGGGATCACAACTTTAAAATGCGTTTTCTGGCCTTTCTAAGCGTTATTTCGAGATTTGGACCGAAATTTGGGATCACAACTTTAAAATGCGTTTTCTGGCCTTTCTAAGCGTTATTTCGTGATTTGGACCGAAATTTGGGATCCCAACTTAAAAATGCGTTTTCTGGCCTTTCTAAGCGTTATTTCGTGATTTGGACCGAAATTTGGGATCACAACTTTAAAATGCGTTTTCTGGCCTTTCTAAGCGTTATTTCGAGATTTGGACCGAAATTTGGGATCACAACTTTAAAATGCGTTTTCTGGCCTTTCTAAGCGTTATTTCGTGATTTGGACCGAAATTTGGGATCCCAACTTAAAAATGCGTTTTCTGGCCTTTCTAAGCGTTATTTCGAGATTTGGACCGAAATTTGGGATCACAACTTTAAAATGCGTTTTCTGGCCTTTCTAAGCGTTATTTCGAGATTTGGACCGAAATTTGGGATCACAACTTTAAAATGCGTTTTCTGGCCTTTCTAAGCGTTATTTCGTGATTTGGACCGAAATTTGGGATCCCAACTTTAAAATGCGTTTTCTGGCCTTTCTAAGCGTTATTTCGTGATTTGGACCGAAATTTGGGATCACTACTTTAAAATGCGTTTTCTGGCCTTTCTAGGCGTTATTTCGAGATTTGGACCGAAATTTGGGATCACAACTTTAAAATGCGTTTTCTGGCCTTTCTAAGCGTTATTTCGTGATTTGGACCGAAATTTGGGATCCCAACTTAAAAATGCGTTTTCTGGCCTTTCTAAGCGTTATTTCGAGATTTGGACCGAAATTTGGGATCACAACTTTAAAATGCGTTTTTTGGCCTTTCTAAGCGTTATTTCGTGATTTGAACCGAAATTTGGGATCACAACTTTAAAATGCGTTTTCTGGCCTTTCTAAGCGTTATTTCGAGATTTGGACCGAAATTTGGGATCACAACTTTAAAATGCGTTTTCTGGCCTTTCTAAGCGTTATTTCGTGATTTGGAGCTCAATTTGGGATCCCAACTTTAAAATGCGTTTTCTGGCCTTTCTAAGCGTTATTTCGTGATTTGTACCGAAATTTGGGATCCCAACTTTAAAATGCGTTTTCTGGCCTTTCTAAGCGTTATTTCGAGATTTGGACCGAAATTTGGGATCACAACTTTAAAATGCGTTTTCTGGCCTTTCTAAGCGTTATTTCGTGATTTGAACCGAAATTTGGGATCCCAACTTTAAAATGCGTTTTCTGGCCTTTCTAAGCGTTATTTCGTGATTTGGAATGAAATTTGGGATCACAACTTTAAAATGCGTTTTCTGGCCTTTCTAAGCGTTATTTCGTGATTTGGACCGAAATTTGGGATCACAACTTTAAAATGCGTTTTCTGGCCTTTCTAAGCGTTATTTCGTGATTTGGACCGAAATTTGGGATCCCAACTTTAAAATGCGTTTTCTGGCCTTTCTAAGCGTTATTTTGTGATTTGGACCGAAATTTGGGATCATATCTTTAAAATGCGTTTTCTGGCCTTTCTAAGCGTTATTTCGAGATTTGGACCGAAATTTGGGATCACAACTTTAAAATGCGTTTTCTGGCCTTTCTAAGCGTTATTTCGTGATTTGGACCGAAATTTGGGATCCCAACTTTAAAATGCGTTTTCTGGCCTTTCTAAGCGTTATTTTGTGATTTGGACCGAAATTTGGGATCATATCTTTAAAATGCGTTTTCTGGCCTTTCTAAGCGTTATTTCGAGATTTGGACCGAAATTTGGGATCACAACTTTAAAATGCGTTTTCTGGCCTTTCTAAGCGTTATTTCGAGATTTGGACCGAAATTTGGGATCCCAACTTTAAAATGCGTTTTCTGGCCTTTCTAAGCGTTATTTTGTGATTTGGACCGAAATTTGGGATCATATCTTTAAAATGCGTTTTCTGGCCTTTCTAAGCGTTATTTCGAGATTTGAACCGAAATTTGGAATCACAACTTTAAAATGCGTTTTCTGGCCTTTCTAAGCGTTATTTCGAGATTTGGACCGAAATTTGGGATCACAACTTTAAAATGCGTTTTCTGGCCTTTCTAAGCGTTATTTCGTGATATGGATCGAAATTTGGGATCACAACTTTAAAATGCGTTTTCTGGCCTTTCTAAGCGTTATTTTGTGATTTGGACCGAAATTTGGGATCATATCTTTAAAATGCGTTTTCTGGCCTTTCTAAGCGTTATTTCGAGATTTGAACCGAAATTTGGAATCACAACTTTAAAATGCGTTTTCTGGCTTTTCTAAGCGTTATTTCGTGATTTGGGCCGAAATTTGGGATCACAAATTTAAAATGCGTTTTCTGGCCTTTCTAAGCGTTATTTCGTGATTTGGGCCGAAATTTGGGATCACAACTTTAAAATGCGTTTTCTGGCCTTTCTAAGCGTTATTTCGTGATTTGGGCCGAAATTTGGGATCACAACTTTAAAATGCGTTTTTTCGTGATTTGGACCGAAATTTAGGATCACAACTTTAAAATGCGTTTTCTGGCCTTTCTAAGCGTTATTTCGTGATTTGGACTTCAATTTGGGATCTAAACTTTAAAATGCGTTTTCTGGCCTTTCTAAGCGTTATTTCGTGATATGGACCGAAATTTGGGATCACAACTTTAAAAATTTGGACCGAAATTTGGGATCGCAACTTTAAAATGCGTTTTCTGGCCTTTCTAAGCGTTATTTCGTGATTTGGACCGAAATTTGGGATCTCAACTTTAAAATGCGTTTTCTGGCCTTTCTAAGCGTTATTTCGTGATTTGGACCGAAATTTGGGATCACAACTTTAAAATGCGTTTTCTGGCCTTTCTAAGCGTTATTTCGTGATTTGGACCGAAATTTGGGATCACAACTTTAAAATGCGTTTTCTGGCCTTTCTAAGCGTTATTTCATGATTTGGACCGAAATTTGGGATCACAACTTTAAAATGCGTTTTTTGGGCTTTCTAAGCGTTATTTCGTGATTTGGGCCGAAATTTGGAATCCCAACTTTAAAATGCGTTTTTTGGTCTTTCTAAGCGTTATTTCGTTTTTTGGACCGAAATTTGGGATCCCAACTTTAAAATGCGTTTTCTGGCCTTTCTTAGCGTTATTTCATGATTTGGACCGAAATTTGGGATCACAACTTTAAAATGCGTTTTCTGGCCTTTCTAAGCGTTATTTCGTGATTTGGACTTCAATTTGGGATCTAAACTTTAAAATGCGTTTTCTGGCCTTTCTAAGCGTTATTTCGTGATTTGGACCGAAATTTGGGATCACAACTTAAAAATGCGTTTTCTGGCCTTTCTAAGCGTTATTTCGTGATTTGGACCGAAATTTGGGATCACAACTTTAAAATGCGTTTTCTGGCCTTTCTAAGCGTTATTTCGTGATTTGGACGTCAATTTGGGATCACAACTTTAAAATGCGTTTTCTGGCCTTTCTAAGCGTTATTTCGTGATTTGGACCGAAATTTGGGATCCCAACTTTAAAATGCGTTTTCTGGCCTTTCTAAGCGTTATTTCGTGATTTGGACCTCAATTTGGGATCCCAACTTTAAAATGCGTTTTCTGGCCTTTCTAAGCGTTATTTCGTGATTTGGACCTCAATTTGGGATCCCAACTTTAAAATGCGTTTTCTGGCCTTTCTAAGCGTTATTTCGTGATTTGGACCGAAATTTGGGATCCCAACTTTAAAATGCGTTTTCTGGCCTTTCTAAGCGTTATTTCGTGATTTGGACCGAAATTTGGGATCACAACTTTAAAATGCGTTTTATGGCCTTTCTAAGCGTTATTTCGTGATTTGGACCGAAATTTGGGATCACAACTTTAAAATGCGTTTTATGGCCTTTCTAAGCGTTATTTCGTGATTTGGACCGAAATTTGGGATCACAACTTTAAAATGCGTTTTCTGGCCTTTCTAAGCGTTATTTCGAGATTTGGACCGAAATTTGGGATCACAACTTTAAAATGCGTTTTCTGGCCTTTCTAAGCGTTATTTCGTGATTTGGACCGAAATTTGGGATCCCAACTTAAAAATGCGTTTTCTGGCCTTTCTAAGCGTTATTTCGAGATTTGGACCGAAATTTGGGATCACAACTTTAAAATGCGTTTTCTGGCCTTTCTAAGCGTTATTTCGTGATTTGGATCGAAATTTGGGATCACAACTTTAAAATGCGTTTTCTGGCCTTTCTAAGCGTTATTCCGTTATTTGGACCGAAATTTGGGATCACAACTTTAAAATGCGTTTTCTGGCCTTTCTAAGCGTTATTTCGAGATTTGGACCGAAATTTGGGATCCCAACTTTAAAATGCGTTTTCTGGCCTTTCTAAGCGTTATTTCGAGATTTGGACCGAAATTTGGGATCACAACTTTAAAATGCGTTTTCTGGCCTTTCTAAGCGTTATTTCGTGATTTGGAGCTCAATTTGGGATCACAACTTAAAAATGCGTTTTCTGGCCTTTCTAAGCGTTATTTCGTGATTTGGACCGAAATTTGGGATCACAACTTTAAAATGCGTTTTCTGGCCTTTCTAAGCGTTATTTCGTGATTTGGACCGAAATTTGGGATCACAACTTTAAAATGCGTTTTCTGGCCTTTCTAAGCGTTATTTCGAGATTTGGACCGAAATTTGGGATCACAACTTTAAAATGCGTTTTCTGGCCTTTCTAAGCGTTATTTCGTGATTTGGACCGAAATTTGGGATCCCAACTTAAAAATGCGTTTTCTGGCCTTTCTAAGCGTTATTTCGTGATTTGGACCGAAATTTGGGATCACAACTTTAAAATGCGTTTTCTGGCCTTTCTAAGCGTTATTTCGAGATTTGGACCGAAATTTGGGATCACAACTTTAAAATGCGTTTTCTGGCCTTTCTAAGCGTTATTTCGTGATTTGGACCGAAATTTGGGATCCCAACTTAAAAATGCGTTTTCTGGCCTTTCTAAGCGTTATTTCGAGATTTGGACCGAAATTTGGGATCACAACTTTAAAATGCGTTTTCTGGCCTTTCTAAGCGTTATTTCGAGATTTGGACCGAAATTTGGGATCACAACTTTAAAATGCGTTTTCTGGCCTTTCTAAGCGTTATTTCGTGATTTGGACCGAAATTTGGGATCCCAACTTTAAAATGCGTTTTCTGGCCTTTCTAAGCGTTATTTCGTGATTTGGACCGAAATTTGGGATCACTACTTTAAAATGCGTTTTCTGGCCTTTCTAGGCGTTATTTCGAGATTTGGACCGAAATTTGGGATCACAACTTTAAAATGCGTTTTCTGGCCTTTCTAAGCGTTATTTCGTGATTTGGACCGAAATTTGGGATCCCAACTTAAAAATGCGTTTTCTGGCCTTTCTAAGCGTTATTTCGAGATTTGGACCGAAATTTGGGATCACAACTTTAAAATGCGTTTTCTGGCCTTTCTAAGCGTTATTTCGTGATTTGAACCGAAATTTGGGATCACAACTTTAAAATGCGTTTTCTGGCCTTTCTAAGCGTTATTTCGAGATTTGGACCGAAATTTGGGATCACAACTTTAAAATGCGTTTTCTGGCCTTTCTAAGCGTTATTTCGTGATTTGGAGCTCAATTTGGGATCCCAACTTTAAAATGCGTTTTCTGGCCTTTCTAAGCGTTATTTCGTGATTTGTACCGAAATTTGGGATCCCAACTTTAAAATGCGTTTTCTGGCCTTTCTAAGCGTTATTTCGAGATTTGGACCGAAATTTGGGATCACAACTTTAAAATGCGTTTTCTGGCCTTTCTAAGCGTTATTTCGTGATTTGAACCGAAATTTGGGATCCCAACTTTAAAATGCGTTTTCTGGCCTTTCTAAGCGTTATTTCGTGATTTGGAATGAAATTTGGGATCACAACTTTAAAATGCGTTTTCTGGCCTTTCTAAGCGTTATTTCGTGATTTGGACCGAAATTTGGGATCACAACTTTAAAATGCGTTTTCTGGCCTTTCTAAGCGTTATTTCGTGATTTGGACCGAAATTTGGGATCCCAACTTTAAAATGCGTTTTCTGGCCTTTCTAAGCGTTATTTTGTGATTTGGACCGAAATTTGGGATCATATCTTTAAAATGCGTTTTCTGGCCTTTCTAAGCGTTATTTCGAGATTTGGACCGAAATTTGGGATCACAACTTTAAAATGCGTTTTCTGGCCTTTCTAAGCGTTATTTCGTGATTTGGACCGAAATTTGGGATCCCAACTTTAAAATGCGTTTTCTGGCCTTTCTAAGCGTTATTTTGTGATTTGGACCGAAATTTGGGATCATATCTTTAAAATGCGTTTTCTGGCCTTTCTAAGCGTTATTTCGAGATTTGGACCGAAATTTGGGATCACAACTTTAAAATGCGTTTTCTGGCCTTTCTAAGCGTTATTTCGAGATTTGGACCGAAATTTGGGATCCCAACTTTAAAATGCGTTTTCTGGCCTTTCTAAGCGTTATTTTGTGATTTGGACCGAAATTTGGGATCATATCTTTAAAATGCGTTTTCTGGCCTTTCTAAGCGTTATTTCGAGATTTGAACCGAAATTTGGAATCACAACTTTAAAATGCGTTTTCTGGCCTTTCTAAGCGTTATTTCGAGATTTGGACCGAAATTTGGGATCACAACTTTAAAATGCGTTTTCTGGCCTTTCTAAGCGTTATTTCGTGATATGGATCGAAATTTGGGATCACAACTTTAAAATGCGTTTTCTGGCCTTTCTAAGCGTTATTTTGTGATTTGGACCGAAATTTGGGATCATATCTTTAAAATGCGTTTTCTGGCCTTTCTAAGCGTTATTTCGAGATTTGAACCGAAATTTGGGATCACAACTTTAAAATGCGTTTTCTGGCCTTTCTAAGCGTTATTTCGTGATTTGGGCCGAAATTTGGGATCACAAATTTAAAATGCGTTTTCTGGCCTTTCTAAGCGTTATTTCGTGATTTGGACCGAAATTTGGGATCACAACTTTAAAATGCGTTTTCTGGCCTTTCTAAGCGTTATTTCGTGATTTGAACCGAAATTTGGGATCACAACTTTAAAATGCGTTTTCTGGCCTTTCTAAGCGTTATTTCGTGATTTGGACCGAACTTTGGGATCACAAGTTTAAAATGCGTTTTCTGGCCTTTCTAAGCGTTATTTCGTGATTTGGAGCTCAATTTGGGATCACAACTTTAAAATGCGTTTTCTGGCCTTTCTAAGCGCTATTTCGTGATTTGGGCCGAAATTTGGGATCACAACTTTAAAATGCGTTTTCTGGCCTTTCTAAGCGTTATTTCGTGATTTGGGCCGAAATTTGGGATCACAACTTTAAAATGCGTTTTTTCGTGATTTGGACCGAAATTTAGGATCACAACTTTAAAATGCGTTTTCTGGCCTTTCTAAGCGTTATTTCGTGATTTGGACTTCAATTTGGGATCTAAACTTTAAAATGCGTTTTCTGGCCTTTCTAAGCGTTATTTCGTGATATGGACCGAAATTTGGGATCACAACTTTAAAAATTTGGACCGAAATTTGGGATCGCAACTTTAAAATGCGTTTTCTGGCCTTTCTAAGCGTTATTTCGTGATTTGGACCGAAATTTGGGATCTCAACTTTAAAATGCGTTTTCTGGCCTTTCTAAGCGTTATTTCGTGATTTGGACCGAAATTTGGGATCACAACTTTAAAATGCGTTTTCTGGCCTTTCTAAGCGTTATTTCGTGATTTGGACCGAAATTTGGGATCACAACTTTAAAATGCGTTTTCTGGCCTTTCTAAGCGTTATTTCATGATTTGGACCGAAATTTGGGATCACAACTTTAAAATGCGTTTTTTGGGCTTTCTAAGCGTTATTTCGTGATTTGGGCCGAAATTTGGAATCCCAACTTTAAAATGCGTTTTTTGGTCTTTCTAAGCGTTATTTCGTTTTTTGGACCGAAATTTGGGATCCCAACTTTAAAATGCGTTTTCTGGCCTTTCTTAGCGTTATTTCATGATTTGGACCGAAATTTGGGATCACAACTTTAAAATGCGTTTTCTGGCCTTTCTAAGCGTTATTTCGTGATTTGGACTTCAATTTGGGATCTAAACTTTAAAATGCGTTTTCTGGCCTTTCTAAGCGTTATTTCGTGATTTGGACCGAAATTTGGGATCACAACTTTAAAATGCGTTTTCTGGCCTTTCTAAGCGTTATTTCGTGATTTGGACTTCAATTTGGGATCACAACTTTAAAATGCGTTTTCTGGCCTTTCTAAGCGTTATTTCGTGATTTGGACCGAAATTTGGGATCACAACTTTAAAATGCGTTTTCTGGCCTTTCTAAGCGTTATTTCGTGATTTGGACTTCAATTTGGGATCACAACTTTAAAATGCGTTTTCTGGCCTTTCTAAGCGTTATTTCGTGATTTGGACCGAAATTTGGGATCCCAACTTTAAAATGCGTTTCCTGGCCTTTCTAAGCGTTATTTCGTGATTTGGACCGAAATTTGGGATCGCAACTTTAAAATGCGTTTTCTGGCCTTTCTAAGCGTTATTTCGTGATTTGGACCGAAATTTGGGATCATAACTTTAAAATGCGTTTTCTGGCCTTTCTAAGCGTTATTTCGTGATTTGGGCCGAAATTTGGGATCACAACTTTAAAATGCGTTTTCTGGCCTTTCTAAGCGTTATTTCGTGATTTGGGCCGAAATTTGGGATCACAACTTTAAAATGCGTTTTCTGGCCTTTCTAAGCGTTATTTCGTGATTTGGGCCGAAATTTGGGATCACAACTTTAAAATGCGTTTTCTGGCCTTTCTAAGCGTTATTTCGAGATTTGGACCGAAATTTGGGATCACAACTTTAAAATGCGTTTTCTGGCCTTTCTAAGCGTTATTTCGTGATTTGAACCGAAATTTGGGATCACAACTTTAAAATGCGTTTTCTGGCCTTTCTAAGCGTTATTTCGAGATTTGGACCGAAATTTGGGATCACAACTTTAAAATGCGTTTTCTGGCCTTTCTAAGCGTTATTTCGAGATTTGGACCGAAATTTGGGATCACAACTTTAAAATGCGTTTTCTGGCCTTTCTAAGCGTTATTTCGTGATTTGGACCGAAATTTGGGATCCCAACTTTAAAATGCGTTTTCTGGCCTTTCTAAGCGTTATTTCGTGATTTGGACCGAAATTTGGGATCACTACTTTAAAATGCGTTTTCTGGCCTTTCTAGGCGTTATTTCGAGATTTGGACCGAAATTTGGGATCACAACTTTAAAATGCGTTTTCTGGCCTTTCTAAGCGTTATTTCGTGATTTGGACCGAAATTTGGGATCACAACTTTAAAATGCGTTTTCTGGCCTTTCTAAGCGTTATTTCGTGATTTGGACCGAAATTTGGGATCCCAACTTAAAAATGCGTTTTCTGGCCTTTCTAAGCGTTATTTCGAGATTTGGACCGAAATTTGGGATCACAACTTTAAAATGCGTTTTTTGGCCTTTCTAAGCGTTATTTCGTGATTTGAACCGAAATTTGGGATCACAACTTTAAAATGCGTTTTCTGGCCTTTCTAAGCGTTATTTCGAGATTTGGACCGAAATTTGGGATCACAACTTTAAAATGCGTTTTCTGGCCTTTCTAAGCGTTATTTCGTGATTTGGAGCTCAATTTGGGATCCCAACTTTAAAATGCGTTTTCTGGCCTTTCTAAGCGTTATTTCGTGATTTGTACCGAAATTTGGGATCCCAACTTTAAAATGCGTTTTCTGGCCTTTCTAAGCGTTATTTCGAGATTTGGACCGAAATTTGGGATCACAACTTTAAAATGCGTTTTCTGGCCTTTCTAAGCGTTATTTCGTGATTTGAACCGAAATTTGGGATCCCAACTTTAAAATGCGTTTTCTGGCCTTTCTAAGCGTTATTTCGAGATTTGGACCGAAATTTGGGATCACAACTTTAAAATGCGTTTTCTGGCCTTTCTAAGCGTTATTTCGATATTTGGACCTCAATTTGGGATCACAACTTTAAAATGCGTTTTCTGGCCTTTCTAAGCGTTATTTCGTGATTTGGAGCTCAATTTGGGATCACAACTTTAAAATGCGTTTTCTGGCCTTTCTAAGCGTTATTTCGTGATTTGGAATGAAATTTGGGATCACAACTGTAAAATGCGTTTTCTGGCCTTTCTAAGCGTTATTTCGTGATTTGGACCGAAATTTGGGATCACAACTTTAAAATGCGTTTTCTGGCCTTTCTAAGCGTTATTTCGTGATTTGGACCGAAATTTGGGATCCCAACTTTAAAATGCGTTTTCTGGCCTTTCTAAGCGTTATTTTGTGATTTGGACCGAAATTTGGGATCATATCTTTAAAATGCGTTTTCTGGCCTTTCTAAGCGTTATTTCGAGATTTGGACCGAAATTTGGGATCACAACTTTAAAATGCGTTTTCTGGCCTTTCTAAGCGTTATTTCGTGATTTGGACCGAAATTTGGGATCATATCTTTAAAATGCGTTTTCTGGCCTTTCTAAGCGTTATTTCGAGATTTGGACCGAAATTTGGGATCACAACTTTAAAATGCGTTTTCTGGCCTTTCTAAGCGTTATTTCGTGATTTGGACCTCAATTTGGGATCCCAACTTTAAAATGCGTTTTCTGGCCTTTCTAAGCGTTATTTCGTGATTTGGGCCGAAATTTGGGATCACAAATTTAAAATGCGTTTTCTGGCCTTTCTAAGCGTTATTTCGTGATTTGGACCGAAATTTGGGATC
The DNA here is from genome assembly GCF_029784155.1 of Uranotaenia lowii. NCBI lineage: Eukaryota > Metazoa > Arthropoda > Insecta > Diptera > Culicidae > Uranotaenia > Uranotaenia lowii. The sequence continues at coordinate 181,014 of NW_026597632.1, forward strand.
ATATCTTTAAAATGCGTTTTCTGGCCTTTCTAAGCGTTATTTCGAGATTTGGACCGAAATTTGGGATCACAACTTTAAAATGCGTTTTCTGGCCTTTCTAAGCGTTATTTCGTGATTTGGACCGAAATTTGGGATCCCAACTTTAAAATGCGTTTTCTGGCCTTTCTAAGCGTTATTTCGTGATTTGGACCGAAATTTGGGATCACAACTTTAAAATGCGTTTTCTGGCCTTTCTAAGCGTTATTTCGTGATATGGATCGAAATTTGGGATCACAACTTTAAAATGCGTTTTCTGGCCTTTCTAAGCGTTATTTTGTGATTTGGACCGAAATTTGGGATCATATCTTTAAAATGCGTTTTCTGGCCTTTCTAAGCGTTATTTCGAGATTTGAACCGAAATTTGGGATCACAACTTTAAAATGCGTTTTCTGGCCTTTCTAAGCGTTATTTCGTGATTTGGGCCGAAATTTGGGATCACAAATTTAAAATGCGTTTTCTGGCCTTTCTAAGCGTTATTTCGTGATTTGGACCGAAATTTGGGATCACAACTTTAAAATGCGTTTTCTGGCCTTTCTAAGCGTTATTTCGTGATTTGGACCGAAATTTGGGATCACAACTTTAAAATGCGTTTTCTGGCCTTTCTAAGCGTTATTTCGTGATTTGGACCGAACTTTGGGATCACAAGTTTAAAATGCGTTTTCTGGCCTTTCTAAGCGTTATTTCGTGATTTGGAGCTCAATTTGGGATCACAACTTTAAAATGCGTTTTCTGGCCTTTCTAAGCGTTATTTCGTGATTTGGGCCGAAATTTGGGATCACAACTTTAAAATGCGTTTTCTGGCCTTTCTAAGCGTTATTTCGTGATTTGGGCCGAAATTTGGGATCACAACTTTAAAATGCGTTTTTTCGTGATTTGGACCGAAATTTAGGATCACAACTTTAAAATGCGTTTTCTGGCCTTTCTAAGCGTTATTTCGTGATTTGGACTTCAATTTGGGATCTAAACTTTAAAATGCGTTTTCTGGCCTTTCTAAGCGTTATTTCGTGATATGGACCGAAATTTGGGATCACAACTTTAAAAATTTGGACCGAAATTTGGGATCGCAACTTTAAAATGCGTTTTCTGGCCTTTCTAAGCGTTATTTCGTGATTTGGACCGAAATTTGGGATCTCAACTTTAAAATGCGTTTTCTGGCCTTTCTAAGCGTTATTTCGTGATTTGGACCGAAATTTGGGATCACAACTTTAAAATGCGTTTTCTGGCCTTTCTAAGCGTTATTTCGTGATTTGGACCGAAATTTGGGATCACAACTTTAAAATGCGTTTTCTGGCCTTTCTAAGCGTTATTTCATGATTTGGACCGAAATTTGGGATCACAACTTTAAAATGCGTTTTTTGGGCTTTCTAAGCGTTATTTCGTGATTTGGGCCGAAATTTGGAATCCCAACTTTAAAATGCGTTTTTTGGTCTTTCTAAGCGTTATTTCGTTTTTTGGACCGAAATTTGGGATCCCAACTTTAAAATGCGTTTTCTGGCCTTTCTTAGCGTTATTTCATGATTTGGACCGAAATTTGGGATCACAACTTTAAAATGCGTTTTCTGGCCTTTCTAAGCGTTATTTCGTGATTTGGACTTCAATTTGGGATCTAAACTTTAAAATGCGTTTTCTGGCCTTTCTAAGCGTTATTTCGTGATTTGGACCGAAATTTGGGATCACAACTTAAAAATGCGTTTTCTGGCCTTTCTAAGCGTTATTTCGTGATTTGGACCGAAATTTGGGATCACAACTTTAAAATGCGTTTTCTGGCCTTTCTAAGCGTTATTTCGTGATTTGGACGTCAATTTGGGATCACAACTTTAAAATGCGTTTTCTGGCCTTTCTAAGCGTTATTTCGTGATTTGGACCGAAATTTGGGATCCCAACTTTAAAATGCGTTTTCTGGCCTTTCTAAGCGTTATTTCGTGATTTGGACCTCAATTTGGGATCCCAACTTTAAAATGCGTTTTCTGGCCTTTCTAAGCGTTATTTCGTGATTTGGACCTCAATTTGGGATCCCAACTTTAAAATGCGTTTTCTGGCCTTTCTAAGCGTTATTTCGTGATTTGGACCGAAATTTGGGATCCCAACTTTAAAATGCGTTTTCTGGCCTTTCTAAGCGTTATTTCGAGATTTGGACCGAAATTTGGGATCACAACTTTAAAATGCGTTTTATGGCCTTTCTAAGCGTTATTTCGTGATTTGGACCGAAATTTGGGATCACAACTTTAAAATGCGTTTTCTGGCCTTTCTAAGCGTTATTTCGAGATTTGGACCGAAATTTGGGATCACAACTTTAAAATGCGTTTTCTGGCCTTTCTAAGCGTTATTTCGTGATTTGGACCGAAATTTGGGATCCCAACTTAAAAATGCGTTTTCTGGCCTTTCTAAGCGTTATTTCGAGATTTGGACCGAAATTTGGGATCACAACTTTAAAATGCGTTTTCTGGCCTTTCTAAGCGTTATTTCGTGATTTGGATCGAAATTTGGGATCACAACTTTAAAATGCGTTTTCTGGCCTTTCTAAGCGTTATTCCGTTATTTGGACCGAAATTTGGGATCACAACTTTAAAATGCGTTTTCTGGCCTTTCTAAGCGTTATTTCGAGATTTGGACCGAAATTTGGGATCCCAACTTTAAAATGCGTTTTCTGGCCTTTCTAAGCGTTATTTCGAGATTTGGACCGAAATTTGGGATCACAACTTTAAAATGCGTTTTCTGGCCTTTCTAAGCGTTATTTCGTGATTTGGAGCTCAATTTGGGATCACAACTTTAAAATGCGTTTTCTGGCCTTTCTAAGCGTTATTTCGTGATTTGGACCGAAATTTGGGATCACAACTTTAAAATGCGTTTTCTGGCCTTTCTAAGCGTTATTTCGTGATTTGGACCGAAATTTGGGATCACAACTTTAAAATGCGTTTTCTGGCCTTTCTAAGCGTTATTTCGAGATTTGGACCGAAATTTGGGATCACAACTTTAAAATGCGTTTTCTGGCCTTTCTAAGCGTTATTTCGTGATTTGGACCGAAATTTGGGATCCCAACTTAAAAATGCGTTTTCTGGCCTTTCTAAGCGTTATTTCGTGATTTGGACCGAAATTTGGGATCACAACTTTAAAATGCGTTTTCTGGCCTTTCTAAGCGTTATTTCGAGATTTGGACCGAAATTTGGGATCACAACTTTAAAATGCGTTTTCTGGCCTTTCTAAGCGTTATTTCGTGATTTGGACCGAAATTTGGGATCCCAACTTAAAAATGCGTTTTCTGGCCTTTCTAAGCGTTATTTCGAGATTTGGACCGAAATTTGGGATCACAACTTTAAAATGCGTTTTCTGGCCTTTCTAAGCGTTATTTCGAGATTTGGACCGAAATTTGGGATCACAACTTTAAAATGCGTTTTCTGGCCTTTCTAAGCGTTATTTCGTGATTTGGACCGAAATTTGGGATCCCAACTTTAAAATGCGTTTTCTGGCCTTTCTAAGCGTTATTTCGTGATTTGGACCGAAATTTGGGATCACTACTTTAAAATGCGTTTTCTGGCCTTTCTAGGCGTTATTTCGAGATTTGGACCGAAATTTGGGATCACAACTTTAAAATGCGTTTTCTGGCCTTTCTAAGCGTTATTTCGTGATTTGGACCGAAATTTGGGATCCCAACTTAAAAATGCGTTTTCTGGCCTTTCTAAGCGTTATTTCGAGATTTGGACCGAAATTTGGGATCACAACTTTAAAATGCGTTTTTTGGCCTTTCTAAGCGTTATTTCGTGATTTGAACCGAAATTTGGGATCACAACTTTAAAATGCGTTTTCTGGCCTTTCTAAGCGTTATTTCGAGATTTGGACCGAAATTTGGGATCACAACTTTAAAATGCGTTTTCTGGCCTTTCTAAGCGTTATTTCGTGATTTGGAGCTCAATTTGGGATCCCAACTTTAAAATGCGTTTTCTGGCCTTTCTAAGCGTTATTTCGTGATTTGTACCGAAATTTGGGATCCCAACTTTAAAATGCGTTTTCTGGCCTTTCTAAGCGTTATTTCGAGATTTGGACCGAAATTTGGGATCACAACTTTAAAATGCGTTTTCTGGCCTTTCTAAGCGTTATTTCGTGATTTGAACCGAAATTTGGGATCCCAACTTTAAAATGCGTTTTCTGGCCTTTCTAAGCGTTATTTCGTGATTTGGACTTCAATTTGGGATCTAAACTTTAAAATGCGTTTTCTGGCCTTTCTAAGCGTTATTTCGTGATTTGGACCGAAATTTGGGATCACAACTTTAAAATGCGTTTTCTGGCCTTTCTAAGCGTTATTTCGTGATTTGGACCGAAATTTGGGATCCCAACTTTAAAATGCGTTTTCTGGCCTTTCTAAGCGTTATTTTGTGATTTGGACCGAAATTTGGGATCATATCTTTAAAATGCGTTTTCTGGCCTTTCTAAGCGTTATTTCGAGATTTGGACCGAAATTTGGGATCACAACTTTAAAATGCGTTTTCTGGCCTTTCTAAGCGTTATTTCGTGATTTGGACCGAAATTTGGGATCCCAACTTTAAAATGCGTTTTCTGGCCTTTCTAAGCGTTATTTTGTGATTTGGACCGAAATTTGGGATCATATCTTTAAAATGCGTTTTCTGGCCTTTCTAAGCGTTATTTCGAGATTTGGACCGAAATTTGGGATCACAACTTTAAAATGCGTTTTCTGGCCTTTCTAAGCGTTATTTCGAGATTTGGACCGAAATTTGGGATCCCAACTTTAAAATGCGTTTTCTGGCCTTTCTAAGCGTTATTTTGTGATTTGGACCGAAATTTGGGATCATATCTTTAAAATGCGTTTTCTGGCCTTTCTAAGCGTTATTTCGAGATTTGAACCGAAATTTGGAATCACAACTTTAAAATGCGTTTTCTGGCCTTTCTAAGCGTTATTTCGAGATTTGGACCGAAATTTGGGATCACAACTTTAAAATGCGTTTTCTGGCCTTTCTAAGCGTTATTTCGTGATATGGATCGAAATTTGGGATCACAACTTTAAAATGCGTTTTCTGGCCTTTCTAAGCGTTATTTTGTGATTTGGACCGAAATTTGGGATCATATCTTTAAAATGCGTTTTCTGGCCTTTCTAAGCGTTATTTCGAGATTTGAACCGAAATTTGGGATCACAACTTTAAAATGCGTTTTCTGGCCTTTCTAAGCGTTATTTCGTGATTTGGGCCGAAATTTGGGATCACAAATTTAAAATGCGTTTTCTGGCCTTTCTAAGCGTTATTTCGTGATTTGGACCGAAATTTGGGATCACAACTTTAAAATGCGTTTTCTGGCCTTTCTAAGCGTTATTTCGTGATTTGGACCGAAATTTGGGATCACAACTTTAAAATGCGTTTTCTGGCCTTTCTAAGCGTTATTTCGTGATTTGGACCGAACTTTGGGATCACAAGTTTAAAATGCGTTTTCTGGCCTTTCTAAGCGTTATTTCGTGATTTGGAGCTCAATTTGGGATCACAACTTTAAAATGCGTTTTCTGGCCTTTCTAAGCGCTATTTCGTGATTTGGGCCGAAATTTGGGATCACAACTTTAAAATGCGTTTTCTGGCCTTTCTAAGCGTTATTTCGTGATTTGGGCCGAAATTTGGGATCACAACTTTAAAATGCGTTTTTTCGTGATTTGGACCGAAATTTAGGATCACAACTTTAAAATGCGTTTTCTGGCCTTTCTAAGCGTTATTTCGTGATTTGGACTTCAATTTGGGATCTAAACTTTAAAATGCGTTTTCTGGCCTTTCTAAGCGTTATTTCGTGATATGGACCGAAATTTGGGATCACAACTTTAAAAATTTGGACCGAAATTTGGGATCGCAACTTTAAAATGCGTTTTCTGGCCTTTCTAAGCGTTATTTCGTGATTTGGACCGAAATTTGGGATCTCAACTTTAAAATGCGTTTTCTGGCCTTTCTAAGCGTTATTTCGTGATTTGGACCGAAATTTGGGATCACAACTTTAAAATGCGTTTTCTGGCCTTTCTAAGCGTTATTTCGTGATTTGGACCGAAATTTGGGATCACAACTTTAAAATGCGTTTTCTGGCCTTTCTAAGCGTTATTTCATGATTTGGACCGAAATTTGGGATCACAACTTTAAAATGCGTTTTTTGGGCTTTCTAAGCGTTATTTCGTGATTTGGGCCGAAATTTGGAATCCCAACTTTAAAATGCGTTTTTTGGTCTTTCTAAGCGTTATTTCGTTTTTTGGACCGAAATTTGGGATCCCAACTTTAAAATGCGTTTTCTGGCCTTTCTTAGCGCTATTTCATGATTTGGACCGAAATTTGGGATCACAACTTTAAAATGCGTTTTCTGGCCTTTCTAAGCGTTATTTCGTGATTTGGACTTCAATTTGGGATCTAAACTTTAAAATGCGTTTTCTGGCCTTTCTAAGCGTTATTTCGTGATTTGGACCGAAATTTGGGATCACAACTTTAAAATGCGTTTTCTGGCCTTTCTAAGCGTTATTTCGTGATTTGGACTTCAATTTGGGATCACAACTTTAAAATGCGTTTTCTGGCCTTTCTAAGCGTTATTTCGTGATTTGGACCGAAATTTGGGATCACAACTTTAAAATGCGTTTTCTGGCCTTTCTAAGCGTTATTTCGTGATTTGGACTTCAATTTGGGATCACAACTTTAAAATGCGTTTTCTGGCCTTTCTAAGCGTTATTTCGTGATTTGGACCGAAATTTGGGATCCCAACTTTAAAATGCGTTTCCTGGCCTTTCTAAGCGTTATTTCGTGATTTGGACCGAAATTTGGGATCGCAACTTTAAAATGCGTTTTCTGGCCTTTCTAAGCGTTATTTCGTGATTTGGACCGAAATTTGGGATCATAACTTTAAAATGCGTTTTCTGGCCTTTCTAAGCGTTATTTCGTGATTTGGGCCGAAATTTGGGATCACAACTTTAAAATGCGTTTTCTGGCCTTTCTAAGCGTTATTTCGTGATTTGGGCCGAAATTTGGGATCACAACTTTAAAATGCGTTTTCTGGCCTTTCTAAGCGTTATTTCGAGATTTGGACCGAAATTTGGGATCACAACTTTAAAATGCGTTTTCTGGCCTTTCTAAGCGTTATTTCGAGATTTGGACCGAAATTTGGGATCACAACTTTAAAATGCGTTTTCTGGCCTTTCTAAGCGTTATTTCGAGATTTGGACCGAAATTTGGGATCATAACTTTAAAATGCGTTTTCTGGCCTTTCTAAGCGTTATTTCGTGATTTGGACCGAAATTTGGGATCATAACTTTAAAATGCGTTTTCTGGCCTTTCTAAGCGTTATTTCGTGATTTGAACCGAAATTTGGGATCACAACTTTAAAATGCGTTTTCTGGCCTTTCTAAGCGTTATTTCGAGATTTGGACCGAAATTTGGGATCACAACTTTAAAATGCGTTTTCTGGCCTTTCTAAGCGTTATTTCGAGATTTGGACCGAAATTTGGGATCACAACTTTAAAATGCGTTTTCTGGCCTTTCTAAGCGTTATTTCGTGATTTGGACCGAAATTTGGGATCCCAACTTTAAAATGCGTTTTCTGGCCTTTCTAAGCGTTATTTCGTGATTTGGACCGAAATTTGGGATCACTACTTTAAAATGCGTTTTCTGGCCTTTCTAGGCGTTATTTCGAGATTTGGACCGAAATTTGGGATCACAACTTTAAAATGCGTTTTCTGGCCTTTCTAAGCGTTATTTCGTGATTTGGACCGAAATTTGGGATCCCAACTTAAAAATGCGTTTTCTGGCCTTTCTAAGCGTTATTTCGAGATTTGGACCGAAATTTGGGATCACAACTTTAAAATGCGTTTTTTGGCCTTTCTAAGCGTTATTTCGTGATTTGAACCGAAATTTGGGATCACAACTTTAAAATGCGTTTTCTGGCCTTTCTAAGCGTTATTTCGAGATTTGGACCGAAATTTGGGATCACAACTTTAAAATGCGTTTTCTGGCCTTTCTAAGCGTTATTTCGATATTTGGACCTCAATTTGGGATCACAACTTTAAAATGCGTTTTCTGGCCTTTCTAAGCGTTATTTCGTGATTTGGAGCTCAATTTGGGATCACAACTTTAAAATGCGTTTTCTGGCCTTTCTAAGCGTTATTTCGTGATTTGGAATGAAATTTGGGATCACAACTTTAAAATGCGTTTTCTGGCCTTTCTAAGCGTTATTTCGTGATTTGGACCGAAATTTGGGATCACAACTTTAAAATGCGTTTTCTGGCCTTTCTAAGCGTTATTTCGTGATTTGGACCGAAATTTGGGATCCCAACTTTAAAATGCGTTTTCTGGCCTTTCTAAGCGTTATTTCGTGATTTGTACCGAAATTTGGGATCCCAACTTTAAAATGCGTTTTCTGGCCTTTCTAAGCGTTATTTCGAGATTTGGACCGAAATTTGGGATCACAACTTTAAAATGCGTTTTCTGGCCTTTCTAAGCGTTATTTCGTGATTTGAACCGAAATTTGGGATCCCAACTTTAAAATGCGTTTTCTGGCCTTTCTAAGCGTTATTTCGAGATTTGGACCGAAATTTGGGATCACAACTTTAAAATGCGTTTTCTGGCCTTTCTAAGCGTTATTTCGATATTTGGACCTCAATTTGGGATCACAACTTTAAAATGCGTTTTCTGGCCTTTCTAAGCGTTATTTCGTGATTTGGAGCTCAATTTGGGATCACAACTTTAAAATGCGTTTTCTGGCCTTTCTAAGCGTTATTTCGTGATTTGGAATGAAATTTGGGATCACAACTTTAAAATGCGTTTTCTGGCCTTTCTAAGCGTTATTTCGTGATTTGGACCGAAATTTGGGATCACAACTTTAAAATGCGTTTTCTGGCCTTTCTAAGCGTTATTTCGTGATTTGGACCGAAATTTGGGATCCCAACTTTAAAATGCGTTTTCTGGCCTTTCTAAGCGTTATTTTGTGATTTGGACCGAAATTTGGGATCATATCTTTAAAATGCGTTTTCTGGCCTTTCTAAGCGTTATTTCGAGATTTGGACCGAAATTTGGGATCACAACTTTAAAATGCGTTTTTTGGCCTTTCTAAGCGTTATTTCGTGATTTGAACCGAAATTTGGGATCACAACTTTAAAATGCGTTTTCTGGCCTTTCTAAGCGTTATTTCGAGATTTGGACCGAAATTTGGGATCACAACTTTAAAATGCGTTTTCTGGCCTTTCTAAGCGTTATTTCGATATTTGGACCTCAATTTGGGATCACAACTTTAAAATGCGTTTTCTGGCCTTTCTAAGCGTTATTTCGTGATTTGGAGCTCAATTTGGGATCACAACTTTAAAATGCGTTTTCTGGCCTTTCTAAGCGTTATTTCGTGATTTGGAATGAAATTTGGGATCACAACTTTAAAATGCGTTTTCTGGCCTTTCTAAGCGTTATTTCGTGATTTGGACCGAAATTTGGGATCACAACTTTAAAATGCGTTTTCTGGCCTTTCTAAGCGTTATTTCGTGATTTGGACCGAAATTTGGGATCCCAACTTTAAAATGCGTTTTCTGGCCTTTCTAAGCGTTATTTCGTGATTTGTACCGAAATTTGGGATCCCAACTTTAAAATGCGTTTTCTGGCCTTTCTAAGCGTTATTTCGAGATTTGGACCGAAATTTGGGATCACAACTTTAAAATGCGTTTTCTGGCCTTTCTAAGCGTTATTTCGTGATTTGAACCGAAATTTGGGATCCCAACTTTAAAATGCGTTTTCTGGCCTTTCTAAGCGTTATTTCGAGATTTGGACCGAAATTTGGGATCACAACTTTAAAATGCGTTTTCTGGCCTTTCTAAGCGTTATTTCGATATTTGGACCTCAATTTGGGATCACAACTTTAAAATGCGTTTTCTGGCCTTTCTAAGCGTTATTTCGTGATTTGGAGCTCAATTTGGGATCACAACTTTAAAATGCGTTTTCTGGCCTTTCTAAGCGTTATTTCGTGATTTGGAATGAAATTTGGGATCACAACTTTAAAATGCGTTTTCTGGCCTTTCTAAGCGTTATTTCGTGATTTGGACCGAAATTTGGGATCACAACTTTAAAATGCGTTTTCTGGCCTTTCTAAGCGTTATTTCGTGATTTGGACCGAAATTTGGGATCCCAACTTTAAAATGCGTTTTCTGGCCTTTCTAAGCGTTATTTTGTGATTTGGACCGAAATTTGGGATCATATCTTTAAAATGCGTTTTCTGGCCTTTCTAAGCGTTATTTCGAGATTTGGACCGAAATTTGGGATCACAACTTTAAAATGCGTTTTCTGGCCTTTCTAAGCGTTATTTCGTGATTTGGACCGAAATTTGGGATCACAACTTTAAAATGCGTTTTCTGGCCTTTCTAAGCGTTATTTGGAGATTTGGACCGAAATTTGGGATCACAACTTTAAAATGCGTTTTCTGGCCTTTCTAAGCGTTATTTCGTGATTTGGACCGAAATTTGGGATCACAACTTTAAAATGCGTTTTCTGGCCTTTCTAAGCGTTATTTTGTGATTTGGACCGAAATTTGGGATCATATCTTTAAAATGCGTTTTCTGGCCTTTCTAAGCGTTATTTCGAGATTTGAACCGAAATTTGGAATCACAACTTTAAAATGCGTTTTCTGGCCTTTCTAAGCGTTATTTCGAGATTTGGACCGAAATTTGGGATCACAACTTTAAAATGCGTTTTCTGGCCTTTCTAAGCGTTATTTCGTGATATGGATCGAAATTTGGGATCACAACTTTAAAATGCGTTTTCTGGCCTTTCTAAGCGTTATTTTGTGATTTGGACCGAAATTTGGGATCATATCTTTAAAATGCGTTTTCTGGCCTTTCTAAGCGTTATTTCGAGATTTGAACCGAAATTTGGGATCACAACTTTAAAATGCGTTTTCTGGCCTTTCTAAGCGTTATTTCGTGATTTGGGCCGAAATTTGGGATCACAACTTTAAAATGCGTTTTCTGGCCTTTCTAAGCGTTATTTCGAGATTTGGACCGAAATTTGGGATCACAACTTTAAAATGCGTTTTCTGGCCTTTCTAAGCGTTATTTCGTGATTTGGACCGAAATTTGGGATCATAACTTTAAAATGCGTTTTCTGGCCTTTCTAAGCGTTATTTCGTGATTTGGACCGAAATTTGGGATCCCAACTTTAAAATGCGTTTCCTGGCCTTTCTAAGCGTTATTTCGTGATTTGGACCGAAATTTGGGATCGCAACTTTAAAATGCGTTTTCTGGCCTTTCTAAGCGTTATTTCGTGATTTGGACCGAAATTTGGGATCATAACTTTAAAATGCGTTTTCTGGCCTTTCTAAGCGTTATTTCGTGATTTGGACCGAAATTTGGGATCACAACTTTAAAATGCGTTTTCTGGCCTTTCTAGGCGTTATTTCGTGATTTGGGCCGAAATTTGGGATCACAACTTTAAAATGCGTTTTCTGGCCTTTCTAAGCGTTATTTCGTGATTTGGGCCGAAATTTGGGATCACAACTTTAAAATGCGTTTTCTGGCCTTTCTAAGCGTTATTTCGTGATTTGGACCGAAATTTGGGATCACAACTTTAAAATGCGTTTTCTGGCCTTTCTAAGCGTTATTTGGAGATTTGGACCGAAATTTGGGATCACAACTTTAAAATGCGTTTTCTGGCCTTTCTAAGCGTTATTTCGTGATTTGGACCGAATTTGGGATCACAACTTTAAAATGCGTTTTCTGGCCTTTCTAAGCGTTATTTCGAGATTTGGACCGAAATTTGGGATCACAACTTTAAAATGCGTTTTCTGGCCTTTCTAAGCGTTATTTCGAGATTTGGACCGAAATTTGGGATCACAACTTTAAAATGCGTTTTCTGGCCTTTCTAAGCGTTATTTTGTGATTTGGACCGAAATTTGGGATCATATCTTTAAAATGCGTTTTCTGGCCTTTCTAAGCGTTATTTCGAGATTTGAACCGAAATTTGGAATCACAACTTTAAAATGCGTTTTCTGGCCTTTCTAAGCGTTATTTCGAGATTTGGACCGAAATTTGGGATCACAACTTTAAAATGCGTTTTCTGGCCTTTCTAAGCGTTATTTCGTGATATGGATCGAAATTTGGGATCACAACTTTAAAATGCGTTTTCTGGCCTTTCTAAGCGTTATTTTGTGATTTGGACCGAAATTTGGGATCATATCTTTAAAATGCGTTTTCTGGCCTTTCTAAGCGTTATTTCGAGATTTGAACCGAAATTTGGGATCACAACTTTAAAATGCGTTTTCTGGCCTTTCTAAGCGTTATTTCGTGATTTGGGCCGAAATTTGGGATCACAACTTTAAAATGCGTTTTCTGGCCTTTCTAAGCGTTATTTCGAGATTTGGACCGAAATTTGGGATCACAACTTTAAAATGCGTTTTCTGGCCTTTCTAAGCGTTATTTCGTGATTTGGACCGAAATTTGGGATCATAACTTTAAAATGCGTTTTCTGGCCTTTCTAAGCGTTATTTCGTGATTTGGACCGAAATTTGGGATCCCAACTTTAAAATGCGTTTCCTGGCCTTTCTAAGCGTTATTTCGTGATTTGGACCGAAATTTGGGATCGCAACTTTAAAATGCGTTTTCTGGCCTTTCTAAGCGTTATTTCGTGATTTGGACCGAAATTTGGGATCATAACTTTAAAATGCGTTTTCTGGCCTTTCTAAGCGTTATTTCGTGATTTGGACCGAAATTTGGGATCACAACTTTAAAATGCGTTTTCTGGCCTTTCTAGGCGTTATTTCGTGATTTGGGCCGAAATTTGGGATCACAACTTTAAAATGCGTTTTCTGGCCTTTCTAAGCGTTATTTCGTGATTTGGGCCGAAATTTGGGATCACAACTTTAAAATGCGTTTTCTGGCCTTTCTAAGCGTTATTTCGTGATTTGGACCGAAATTTGGGATCACAACTTTAAAATGCGTTTTCTGGCCTTTCTAAGCGTTATTTGGAGATTTGGACCGAAATTTGGGATCACAACTTTAAAATGCGTTTTCTGGCCTTTCTAAGCGTTATTTCGTGATTTGGACCGAATTTGGGATCACAACTTTAAAATGCGTTTTCTGGCCTTTCTAAGCGTTATTTCGAGATTTGGACCGAAATTTGGGATCACAACTTTAAAATGCGTTTTCTGGCCTTTCTAAGCGTTATTTCGAGATTTGGACCGAAATTTGGGATCACAACTTTAAAATGCGTTTTCTGGCCTTTCTAAGCGTTATTTCGTGATTTGGACCGAAATTTGGGATCCCAACTTTAAAATGCGTTTTCTGGCCTTTCTAAGCGTTATTTCGTGATTTGGACCGAAATTTGGGATCACTACTTTAAAATGCGTTTTCTGGCCTTTCTAGGCGTTATTTCGAGATTTGGACCGAAATTTGGGATCACAACTTTAAAATGCGTTTTCTGGCCTTTCTAAGCGTTATTTCGTGATTTGGACCGAAATTTGGGATCCCAACTTAAAAATGCGTTTTCTGGCCTTTCTAAGCGTTATTTCGAGATTTGGACCGAAATTTGGGATCACAACTTTAAAATGCGTTTTTTGGCCTTTCTAAGCGTTATTTCGTGATTTGAACCGAAATTTGGGATCACAACTTTAAAATGCGTTTTCTGGCCTTTCTAAGCGTTATTTCGAGATTTGGACCGAAATTTGGGATCACAACTTTAAAATGCGTTTTCTGGCCTTTCTAAGCGTTATTTCGTGATTTGGAGCTCAATTTGGGATCCCAACTTTAAAATGCGTTTTCTGGCCTTTCTAAGCGTTATTTCGTGATTTGTACCGAAATTTGGGATCCCAACTTTAAAATGCGTTTTCTGGCCTTTCTAAGCGTTATTTCGAGATTTGGACCGAAATTTGGGATCACAACTTTAAAATGCGTTTTCTGGCCTTTCTAAGCGTTATTTCGTGATTTGAACCGAAATTTGGGATCCCAACTTTAAAATGCGTTTTCTGGCCTTTCTAAGCGTTATTTCGAGATTTGGACCGAAATTTGGGATCACAACTTTAAAATGCGTTTTCTGGCCTTTCTAAGCGTTATTTCGATATTTGGACCTCAATTTGGGATCACAACTTTAAAATGCGTTTTCTGGCCTTTCTAAGCGTTATTTCGTGATTTGGAGCTCAATTTGGGATCACAACTTTAAAATGCGTTTTCTGGCCTTTCTAAGCGTTATTTCGTGATTTGGAATGAAATTTGGGATCACAACTTTAAAATGCGTTTTCTGGCCTTTCTAAGCGTTATTTCGTGATTTGGACCGAAATTTGGGATCACAACTTTAAAATGCGTTTTCTGGCCTTTCTAAGCGTTATTTCGTGATTTGGACCGAAATTTGGGATCCCAACTTTAAAATGCGTTTTCTGGCCTTTCTAAGCGTTATTTTGTGATTTGGACCGAAATTTGGGATCATATCTTTAAAATGCGTTTTCTGGCCTTTCTAAGCGTTATTTCGAGATTGGGACCGAAATTTGGGATCACAACTTTAAAATGCGTTTTCTGGCCTTTCTAAGCGTTATTTCGTGATTTGGACCGAAATTTGGGATCATATCTTTAAAATGCGTTTTCTGGCCTTTCTAAGCGTTATTTCGAGATTTGGACCGAAATTTGGGATCACAACTTTAAAATGCGTTTTCTGGCCTTTCTAAGCGTTATTTCGAGATTTGGACCGAAATTTGGGATCCCAACTTTAAAATGCGTTTTCTGGCCTTTCTAAGCGTTATTTTGTGATTTGGACCGAAATTTGGGATCATATCTTTAAAATGCGTTTTCTGGCCTTTCTAAGCGTTATTTCGAGATTTGAACCGAAATTTGGAATCACAACTTTAAAATGCGTTTTCTGGCCTTTCTAAGCGTTATTTCGTGATTTGGACCGAAATTTGGGATCATAACTTTAAAATGCGTTTTCTGGCCTTTCTAAGCGTTATTTCGTGATTTGGGCCGAAATTTGGGATCACAAATTTAAAATGCGTTTTCTGGCCTTTCTAAGCGTTATTTCGTGATTTGGACCGAAATTTGGGATCACAACTTTAAAATGCGTTTTCTGGCCTTTCTAAGCGTTATTTCGTGATTTGGACCGAACTTTGGGATCACAAGTTTAAAATGCGTTTTCTGGCCTTTCTAAGCGTTATTTCGTGATTTGGAGCTCAATTTGGGATCACAACTTTAAAATGCGTTTTCTGGCCTTTCTAAGCGTTATTTCGTGATTTGGACCGAAATTTGGGATCACAACTTTAAAATGCGTTTTCTGGCCTTTCTAAGCGTTATTTCGTGATTTGGACCGAACTTTGGGATCAAAAGTTTAAAATGCGTTTTCTGGCCTTTCTAAGCGTTATTTCGTGATTTGGAGCTCAATTTGGGATCACAACTTTAAAATGCGTTTTCTGGCCTTTCTAAGCGTTATTTCGTGATTTGGGCCGAAATTTGGGATCACAACTTTAAAATGCGTTTTCTGGCCTTTCTAAGCGTTATTTCGTGATTTAGGCCGAAATTTGGGATCACAACTTTAAAATGCGTTTTTTCGTGATTTGGACCGAAATTTAGGATCACAACTTTAAAATGCGTTTTCTGGCCTTTCTAAGCGTTATTTCGTGATTTGGACTTCAATTTGGGATCTAAACTTTAAAATGCGTTTTCTGGCCTTTCTAAGCGTTATTTCGTGATTTGGACCGAAATTTGGGATCACAACTTTAAAAATTTGGACCGAAATTTGGGATCGCAACTTTAAAATGCGTTTTCTGGCCTTTCTAAGCGTTATTTCGTGATTTGGACCGAAATTTGGGATCTCAACTTTAAAATGCGTTTTCTGGCCTTTCTAAGCGTTATTTCGTGATTTGGACCGAAATTTGGGATCACAACTTTAAAATGCGTTTTTTGGGCTTTCTAAGCGTTATTTCGTGATTTGGGCCGAAATTTGGAATCCCAACTTTAAAATGCGTTTTTTGGTCTTTCTAAGCGTTATTTCGTTTTTTGGACCGAAATTTGGGATCCCAACTTTAAAATGCGTTTTCTGGCCTTTCTTAGCGTTATTTCATGATTTGGACCGAAATTTGGGATCACAACTTTCAAATGCGTTTTCTGGCCTTTCTAAGCGTTATTTCGTGATTTGGACTTCAATTTGGGATCTAAACTTTAAAATGCGTTTTCTGGCCTTTCTAAGCGTTATTTCGTGATTTGGACCGAAATTTGGGATCACAACTTTAAAATGCGTTTTCTGGCCTTTCTAAGCGTTATTTCGTGATTTGGACTTCAATTTGGGATCACAACTTTAAAATGCGTTTTCTGGCCTTTCTTAGCGTTATTTCATGATTTGGACCGAAATTTGGGATCACAACTTTAAAATGCGTTTTCTGGCCTTTCTAAGCGTTATTTCGTGATTTGGACTTCAATTTGGGATCTAAACTTTAAAATGCGTTTTCTGGCCTTTCTAAGCGTTATTTCGTGATTTGGACCGAAATTTGGGATCACAACTTTAAAATGCGTTTTCTGGCCTTTCTAAGCGTTATTTCGTGATTTGGACTTCAATTTGGGATCACAACTTTAAAATGCGTTTTCTGGCCTTTCTAAGCGTTATTTCGTGATTTGGACCGAAATTTGGGATCACAACTTTAAAATGCGTTTTCTGGCCTTTCTAAGCGTTATTTCGTGATTTGGGCCGAAATTTGGGATCACAACTTTAAAATGCGTTTTCTGGCCTTTCTAAGCGTTATTTCGTGATTTGGACCGAAATTTGGGATCCCAACTTTAAAATGCGTTTCCTGGCCTTTCTAAGCGTTATTTCGTGATTTGGACCGAAATTTGGGATCGCAACTTTAAAATGCGTTTTCTGGCCTTTCTAAGCGTTATTTCGTGATTTGGACCGAAATTTGGGATCATATCTTTAAAATGCGTTTTCTGGCCTTTCTAAGCGTTATTTCGTGATTTGGACCGAAATTTGGGATCACAACTTTAAAATGCGTTTTCTGGCCTTTCTAAGCGTTATTTCGTGATTTGGGCCGAAATTTGGGATCACAACTTTAAAATGCGTTTTCTGGCCTTTCTAAGCGTTATTTCGTGATATGGATCGAAATTTGGGATCACAACTTTAAAATGCGTTTTCTGGCCTTTCTAAGCGTTATTTCGTGATTTGGAGCTCAATTTGGGATCACAACTTTAAAATGCGTTTTCTGGCCTTTCTAAGCGTTATTTTGTGATTTGGACCGAAATTTGGGATCATATCTTTAAAATGCGTTTTCTGGCCTTTCTAAGCGTTATTTCGAGATTTGAACCGAAATTTGGGATCACAACTTTAAAATGCGTTTTCTGGCCTTTCTAAGCGTTATTTCGAGATTTGGACCGAAATTTGGGATCACAACTTTAAAATGCGTTTTCTGGCCTTTCTAAGCGTTATTTCGTGATTTGGAGCTCAATTTGGGATCACAACTTTAAAATGCGTTTTCTGGCCTTTCTAAGCGTTATTTCGTGATTTGGACCGAAATTTGGGATCACAACTTTAAAATGCGTTTTCTGGCCTTTCTAAGCGTTATTTCGTGATTTGGACCGAACTTTGGGATCACAGCTTTAAAATGCGTTTTCTGGCCTTTCTAAGCGTTATTTCGTGATTTGGAGCTCAATTTGGGATCACAACTTTAAAATGCGTTTTCTGGCCTTTCTAAGCGTTATTTCGTGATTTGGGCCGAAATTTGGGATCACAACTTTAAAATGCGTTTTCTGGCCTTTCTAAGCGTTATTTCGTGATTTGGACCGAAATTTGGGATCACAACTTTAAAATGCGTTTTCTGACCTTTTTAAGCGTTTTTTCGTGATTTGGAGCTCAATTTGGGATCACAACTTTAAAATGCGTTTTCTGGCCTTTCTAAGCGTTATTTCGTGATTTGGGCCGAAATTTGGGATCACAACTTTAAAATGCGTTTTCTGGCCTTTCTAAGCGTTATTTCGTGATTTGGACCGAAATTTGGGATCACAACTTTAAAATGCGTTTTCTGGCCTTTCTAAGCGTTATTTCGTGATTTGGACCGAACTTTGGGATCACAAGTTTAAAATGCGTTTTCTGGCCTTTCTAAGCGTTATTTCGTGATTTGGAGCTCAATTTGGGATCACAACTTTAAAATGCGTTTTCTGGCCTTTCTAAGCGTTATTTCGTGATTTGGGCCGAAATTTGGGATCACAACTTTAAAATGCGTTTTCTGGCCTTTCTAAGCGTTATTTCGTGATTTGGGCCGAAATTTGGGATCACAACTTTAAAATGCGTTATTTCGTGATTTGAACCGAAATTTAGGATCACAACTTTAAAATGCGTTTTCTGGCCTTTCTAAGCGTTATTTCGTGATTTGGACTTCAATTTGGGATCTTAACTTTAAAACGCGTTTTCTGGCCTTTCTAAGCGTTATTTCGTGATTTGGACCGAAATTTGGGATCACAACTTTAAAAATTTGGACCGAAATTTGGGATCGCAACTTTAAAATGCGTTTTCTGGCCTTTCTAAGCGTTATTTCGTGATTTGGACCGAAATTTGGGATCTCAACTTTAAAATGCGTTTTCTGGCCTTTCTAAGCGTTATTTCTTGATTTGGACCGAAATTTGGGATCACAACTTTAAAATGCGTTTTCTGGCCTTTCTAAGCGTTATTTCGTGATTTGGACCGAAATTTGGGATCACAACTTTAAAATGCGTTTTCTGGCCTTTCTAAGCGTTATTTCATGATTTGGACCGAAATTTGGGATCACAACTTTAAAATGCGTTTTTTGGGCTTTCTAAGCGTTATTTCGTGATTTGGGCCGAAATTTGGAATCCCAACTTTAAAATGCGTTTTTTGGTCTTTCTAAGCGTTATTTCGTTTTTTGGACCGAAATTTGGGATCCCAACTTTAAAATGCGTTTTCTGGCCTTTCTTAGCGTTATTTCATGATTTGGACCGAAATTTGGGATCACAACTTTAAAATGCGTTTTCTGGCCTTTCTAAGCGTTATTTCGTGATTTGGACCGAAATTTGGGATCACAACTTTAAAATGCGTTTTCTGGCCTTTCTAAGCGTTATTTCGTGATTTGGACTTCAATTTGGGATCTAAACTTTAAAATGCGTTTTATGGCCTTTCTAAGTTTTATTTCGTGATTTGGACTTCAAATTGGGATCTAAACTTTAAAATGCGTTTTATGGCCTTTCTAAGTTTTATTTCGTGATTTGGACTTCAAATTGGGATCTAAACTTTAAAATGCGTTTTCTGGCCTTTCTAAGCGTTATTTCGTGATTTGGACTTCAATTTGGGATCACAACTTTAAAATGCGTTTTCTGGCCTTTCTAAGCGTTATTTCGTGATTTGGACTTCAATTTGGGATCACAACTTTAAAATGCGTTTTCTGGCCTTTCTAAGCGTTATTTCGTGATTTGGACCGAAATTTGGGATCACAACTTTAAAATGCGTTTTCTGGCCTTTCTAAGCGTTATTTCGTGATTTGGACTTCAATTTGGGATCACAACTTTAAAATGCGTTTTCTGGCCTTTCTAAGCGTTATTTCGTGATTTGGACCGAAATTTGGGATCCCAACTTTAAAATGCGTTTCCTGGCCTTTCTAAGCGTTATTTCGTGATTTGGACCGAAATTTGGGATCGCAACTTTAAAATGCGTTTTCTGGCCTTTCTAAGCGTTATTTCGTGATTTGGACTTCAATTTGGGATCACAACTTTAAAATGCGTTTTCTGGCCTTTCTAAGCGTTATTTCGTGATTTGGACCGAAATTTGGGATCACAACTTTAAAATGCGTTTTCTGGCCTTTCTAAGCGTTATTTCGTGATTTGGACTTCAATTTGGGATCTAAACTTTAAAATGCGTTTTCTGGCCTTTCTAAGCGTTATTTCGTGATTTGGACCGAAATTTGGGATCACAACTTTAAAATGCGTTTTCTGGCCTTTCTAAGCGTTATTTCGTGATTTGGACCGAAATTTGGGATCACAACTTTAAAATGCGTTTTCTGGCCTTTCTAAGCGTTATTTCGTGATTTGGACCGAAATTTGGGATCACAACTTTAAAATGCGTTTTCTGGCCTTTCTAAGCGTTATTTCGTGATTTGGACTTCAATTTGGGATCACAACTTTAAAATGCGTTTTCTGGCCTTTCTAAGCGTTATTTCGTGATTTGGACCGAAATTTGGGATCCCAACTTTAAAATGCGTTTCCTGGCCTTTCTAAGCGTTATTTCGTGATTTGGACCGAAATTTGGGATCGCAACTTTAAAATGCGTTTTCTGGCCTTTCTAAGCGTTATTTCGTGATTTGGACTTCAATTTGGGATCACAACTTTAAAATGCGTTTTCTGGCCTTTCTAAGCGTTATTTCGTGATTTGGACCGAAATTTGGGATCACAACTTTAAAATGCGTTTTCTGGCCTTTCTAAGCGTTATTTCGTGATTTGGACTTCAATTTGGGATCTAAACTTTAAAATGCGTTTTCTGGCCTTTCTAAGCGTTATTTCGTGATTTGGACCGAAATTTGGGATCACAACTTTAAAATGCGTTTTCTGGCCTTTCTAAGCGTTATTTCGTGATTTGGACCGAAATTTGGGATCACAACTTTAAAATGCGTTTTCTGGCCTTTCTAAGCGTTATTTCGTGATTTGGACCGAAATTTGGGATCACAACTTTAAAATGCGTTTTCTGGCCTTTCTAAGCGTTATTTCGTGATTTGGACCGAAATTTGGGATCACAACTTTAAAACGCGTTTTCTGGCCTTTCTAAGCGTTATTTCGTGATTTGGACCGAAATTTGGGATCACAACTTTAAAACCCGTTTTCTGGCCTTTCTAAGCGTTTTTTTGTAATTTGGACCGAAATTTGGAATCACAACTTTAAAATGCGTTTTCTGGCCTTTCTAAGCGTTATTTCGTGATTTGGACCGAATTTTGGGATCACAACTTTAAAATGCGTTTTCTGGCCTTTCTAAGCGTTATTTCGTGATTTGGACCGAAATTTGGGATCCCAACTTTAAAATGCGTTTTCTGGCCTTTCTAAGCGTTATTTCGTGATTTGGACTTCAATTTGGGATCTAAACTTTAAAATGCGTTTTCTGGCCTTTCTAAGCGTTATTTCGTGATTTGGACTTCAATTTGGGATCTAAACTTTAAAATGCGTTTTCTGGCCTTTCTAAGCGTTATTTCGTGATTTGGACCGAAATTTGGGATCCCAACTTTAAAATGCGTTTTCTGGCCTTTCTAAGCGTTATTTCGTGATTTGGACCGAAATTTGGGATCACAACTTTAAAATGCGTTTTCTGGCCTTTCTAAGCGTTATTTCGTGATTTGGACTTCAATTTGGGATCTAAACTTTAAAATGCGTTTTCTGGCCTTTCTAAGCGTTATTTCGTGATTTGGACTTCAATTTGGGATCTAAACTTTAAAATGCGTTTTCTGGCCTTTCTAAGCGTTATTTCGTGATTTGGACCGAAATTTGAGATCACAACTTTAAAATGCGTTTTCTGGCCTTTCTAAGCGTTATTTCGTGATTTGGACCGAAATTTGGGATCACAACTTTAAAACGCGTTTTCTGGCCTTTCTAAGCGTTATTTCGTGATTTGGACCGAAATTTGGGATCACAACTTTAAAACCCGTTTTCTGGCCTTTCTAAGCGTTTTTTCGTAATTTGGACCGAAATTTGGAATCACAACTTTAAAATGCGTTTTCTGGCCTTTCTAAGCGTTATTTCGTGATTTGGACCGAAATTTGGGATCACAACTTTAAAATGCGTTTTCTGGCCTTTCTAAGCGTTATTTCGTGAATTGGACCGAAATTTGGGATCCCAACTTTAAAATGCGTTTTCTGGCCTTTCTAAGCGTTATTTCGTGATTTGGACTTCAATTTGGGATCTAAACTTTAAAATGCGTTTTCTGGCCTTTCTAAGCGTTATTTCGTGATTTGGACCGAAATTTGGGATCCCAACTTTAAAATGCGTTTTCTGGCCTTTCTAAGCGTTATTTCGTGATTTGGACCGAAATGTGGGATCACAACTTTAAAACGCGTTTTCTGGCCTTTCTAAGCGTTATTTCGTGATTTGGACCGAAATTTGGGATCACAACTTTAAAATCCGTTTTCTGGCCTTTCTAAGCGTTTTTTCGTAATTTGGACCGAAATTTGGAATCACAACTTTAAAATGCGTTTTCTGGCCTTTCTAAGCGTTATTTCGTGATTTGGACCGAAATTTGGGATCACAACTTTAAAATGCGTTTTCTGGCCTTTCTAAGCGTTATTTCGTGATTTGGACCGAAATTTGGGATCCCAACTTTAAAATGCGTTTTCTGGCCTTTCTAAGCGTTATTTCGTGATTTGGACCGAAATTTGGGATCCCAACTTTAAAATGCGTTTTCTGGCCTTTCTAAGCGTTATTTCGTGATTTGGACCGAAATTTGGGATCCCAGCTTTAGAATGCGTTTTCTGGCCTTTCTAAGCGTTATTTCGTGATTTGGACCGAAATTTGGGATCACAACTTTAAAATGCGTTTTCTGGCCTTTCTAAGCGTTATTTCGTGATTTGGACCGAAATTTGGGATCACAACTTTAAAATGCGTTTTCTGGCCTTTCTAAGCGTTATTTCGTGATTTGGACCGAAATTTGGGATCCCAACTTTAAAATGCGTTTCCTGGCCTTTCTAAGCGTTATTTCGTGATTTGGACCGAAATTTGGGATCCCAACTTTAGAATGCGTTTTCTGGCCTTTCTAAGCGTTATTTCGTGATTTGGACCGAAATTTGGGATCCCTACTTTAAAATGCGTTTTCTGGCCTTTCTAAGCGTTATTTCGTGATTTGGACCGAAATTTGGGATCCCAACTTTAAAATGCGTTTTCTGGCCTTTCTAAGCGTTATTTCGTGATTTGGACCGAAATTTGGGATCCCAACTTTAGAATGCGTTTTCTGGCCTTTCTAAGCGTTATTTCGTGATTTGGACCGAAATTTGGGATCACAACTTTAAAATGCGTTTTCTGGCCTTTCTAAGCGTTATTTCGTGATTTGGACCGAAATTTGGGATCCCAACTTTAAAATGCGTTTTCTGGCCTTTCTAAGCGTTATTTCGTGATTTGGACTTCAATTTGGGATCATAACTTTAAAATGCGTTTTCTGGCCTTTCTAAGCGTTATTTCGTGATTTGGACCGAAATTTGGGATCCCAACTTTAAAATGCGTTTTCTGGCCTTTCAAAGCGTTATTTCGTGATTTGGACCGAAATTTGGGATCACAACTTTAAAATGCGTTTTCTGGCCTTTCTAAGCGTTATTTCGTGATTTGGACTTCAATTTGGGATCAAAACTTTAAAATGCGTTTTCTGGCCTTTCTAAGCGTTATTTCGTGATTTGGACCGAAATTTGGGATCCCAACTTTAAAATGCGTTTTCTGGCCTTTCTAAGCGTTATTTCGTGATTTGGACTTCAATTTGGGATCTAAACTTTAAAATGCGTTTTCTGGCCTTTCTAAGCGTTATTTCGTGATTTGGACCGAAATTTGGGATCCCAACTTTAAAATGCGTTTTCTGGCCTTTCTAAGCGTTATTTCGTGATTTGGACCGAAATGTGGGATCACAACTTTAAAACGCGTTTTCTGGCCTTTCTAAGCGTTATTTCGTGATTTGGACCGAAATTTGGGATCACAACTTTAAAATCCGTTTTCTGGCCTTTCTAAGCGTTTTTTCGTAATTTGGACCGAAATTTGGAATCACAACTTTAAAATGCGTTTTCTGGCCTTTCTAAGCGTTATTTCGTGATTTGGACCGAAATTTGGGATCACAACTTTAAAATGCGTTTTCTGGCCTTTCTAAGCGTTATTTCGTGATTTGGACCGAAATTTGGGATCCCAACTTTAAAATGCGTTTTCTGGCCTTTCTAAGCGTTATTTCGTGATTTGGACCGAAATTTGGGATCCCAACTTTAAAATGCGTTTTCTGGCCTTTCTAAGCGTTATTTCGTGATTTGGACCGAAATTTGGGATCCCAACTTTAGAATGCGTTTTCTGGCCTTTCTAAGCGTTATTTCGTGATTTGGACCGAAATTTGGGATCACAACTTTAAAATGCGTTTTCTGGCCTTTCTAAGCGTTATTTCGTGATTTGGACCGAAATTTGGGATCACAACTTTAAAATGCGTTTTCTGGCCTTTCTAAGCGTTATTTCGTGATTTGGACCGAAATTTGGGATCCCAACTTTAAAATGCGTTTTCTGGCCTTTCTAAGCGTTATTTCGTGATTTGGACCGAAATTTGGGATCCCAACTTTAGAATGCGTTTTCTGGCCTTTCTAAGCGTTATTTCGTGATTTGGACCGAAATTTGGGATCCCTACTTTAAAATGCGTTTTCTGGCCTTTCTAAGCGTTATTTCGTGATTTGGACCGAAATTTGGGATCCCAACTTTAAAATGCGTTTTCTGGCCTTTCTAAGCGTTATTTCGTGATTTGGACCGAAATTTGGGATCCCAACTTTAGAATGCGTTTTCTGGCCTTTCTAAGCGTTATTTCGTGATTTGGACCGAAATTTGGGATCACAACTTTAAAATGCGTTTTCTGGCCTTTCTAAGCGTTATTTCGTGATTTGGAGCGAAATTTGGGATCCCAACTTTAAAATGCGTTTTCTGGCCTTTCTAAGCGTTATTTCGTGATTTGGACTTCAATTTGGGATCATAACTTTAAAATGCGTTTTCTGGCCTTTCTAAGCGTTATTTCGTGATTTGGACCGAAATTTGGGATCCCAACTTTAAAATGCGTTTTCTGGCCTTTCAAAGCGTTATTTCGTGATTTGGACCGAAATTTGGGATCCCAACTTTAAAATGCGTTTTTTGGTCTTTCTAAGCGTTATTTCGTGATTTGGACCGAAATTTGGGATCCCAACTTTAAAATGCGTTTTCTGGCCTTTCTAAGCGTTATTTCGTGATTTGGACTTCAATTTGGGATCAAAACTTTAAAATGCGTTTTCTGGCCTTTCTAAGCGTTATTTCGTGATTTGGACCGAAATTTGGGATCCCAACTTTAAAATGCGTTTTCTGGCCTTTCTAAGCGGTATTTCGTGATTTGGACCGAAATTTGGGATCACAACTTTAAAATGCGTTTTCTGGCCTTTCTAAGCGTTATTTCGTGATTTGGACCCAAATTTGGGATCCCAACTTTAGAATGCGTTTTCTGGCCTTTCTAAGCGTTATTTCGTGATTTGGACCGAAATTTGGGATCCCAACTTTAGAATGCGTTTTCTGGCCTTTCTAAGCGTTATTTCGTGATTTGGACCGAAATTTGGGATCCCTACTTTAAAATGCGTTTTCTGGCCTTTCTAAGCGTTATTTCGTGATTTGGACCGAAATTTGGGATCCCAACTTTAAAATGCGTTTTCTGGCCTTTCTAAGCGTTATTTCGTGATTTGGACCGAAATTTGGGATCCCAACTTTAAAATGCGTTTTCTGGCCTTTCTAAGCGTTATTTCGTGATTTGGACCGAAATTTGGGATCCCAACTTTAAAATGCGTTTTTTGGTCTTTCTAAGCGTTATTTCGTGATTTGGACCGAAATTTGGGATCCCAACTTTAAAATGCGTTTTCTGGCCTTTCTAAGCGGTATTTCGTAATTTGGGATCCCAACTTTAGAATGCGTTTTCTGGCCTTTCTAAGCGTTATTTCGTGATTTGGACCGAAATTTGGGATCACAACTTTAAAATGCGTTTTCTGGCCTTTCTAAGCGTTATTTCGTGATTTGGAACTCAATTTGGGATCAAAACTTTAAAATGCGTTTTCTGGCCTTTCTAAGCGTTATTTCGTGATTTGGACCGAAATTTGGGATCCCAACTTTAAAATGCGTTTTCTGGCCTTTCTAAGCGTTATTTCGTGATTTGGACCGAAATTTGGGATCCCAACTTTAGAATGCGTTTTCTGGCCTTTCTAAGCGTTATTTCGTGATTTGGACCGAAATTTGGGATCCCTACTTTAAAATGCGTTTTCTGGCCTTTCTAAGCGTTATTTCGTGATTTGGACCGAAATTTGGGATCCCAACTTTAAAATGCGTTTTCTGGCCTTTCTAAGCGTTATTTCGTGATTTGGACCGAAATTTGGGATCCCAACTTTAGAATGCGTTTTCTGGCCTTTCTAAGCGTTATTTCGTGATTTGGACCGAAATTTGGGATCACAACTTTAAAATGCGTTTTCTGGCCTTTCTAAGCGTTATTTCGTGATTTGGAACTCAATTTGGGATCAAAACTTTAAAATGCGTTTTCTGGCCTTTCTAAGCGTTATTTCGTGATTTGGACCGAAATTTGGGATCCCAACTTTAAAATGCGTTTTCTGGCCTTTCTAAGCGTTATTTCGTGATTTGAACCGAAATTTGGGATCCCAACTTTAAAATGCGTTTTCTGGCCTTTCTAAGCGGTATTTCGTGATTTGGACCGAAATTTGGGATCACAACTTTAAAATGCGTTTTCTGGCCTTTCTAAGCGTTATTTCGTGATTTGGACTTCAACTTGGGATCAAAACTTTAAAATGCGTTTTCTGGCCTTTCTAAGCGTTATTTCGTGATTTGGACCTCAATTTGGGATCACAACTTTAAAATGCGTTTTCTGGCCTTTCTAAGCGTTATTTCGTGATTTGAACCGAAATTTGGGATCCCAACTTTAAAATGCGTTTTCTGGCCTTTCTAAGCGGTATTTCGTGATTTGGACCGAAATTTGGGATCACAACTTTAAAATGCGTTTTCTGGCCTTTCTAAGCGTTATTTCGTGATTTGAACCAAAATTTGGGATCCCAACTTTAAAATGCGTTTTCTGGCCTTTCTAAGCGTTATTTCGTGATTTGGAGCGAAATTTGGGATCACAACTTTAAAATGCGTTTTCTGGCCTTTCTAAGCGTTATTTCGTGATTTGGACCGAAATTTGGGATCCCAACTTTAGAATGCGTTTTCTGGCCTTTCTAAGCGTTATTTCGTGATTTGGACCGAAATTTGGGATCCCAACTTTAAAATGCGTTTTCTGGCCTTTCTAAGCGTTATTTCGTGATTTGGACCGAAATTTGGGATCCCAACTTTAAAATGCGTTTTCTGGCCTTTCTAAGCGTTATTTCGTGATTTGGACCGAAATTTGGGATCCCAACTTTAAAATGCGTTTTCTGGCCTTTCTAAGCGTTATTTCGTGATTTGGACCGAAATTTGGGATCCCAACTTTAGAATGCGTTTTCTGGCCTTTCTAAGCGTTATTTCGTGATTTGGACTTCAATTTGGGATCCCAACTTTAAAATGCGTTTTCTGGCCTTTCTAAGCGTTATTTCGTGATTTGAACCGAAATTTGGGATCCCAACTTTAAAATGCGTTTTCTGGCCTTTCTAAGCGTTATTTCGTGATTTGGACTTCAATTTGGGATCCCAACTTTAAAATGCGTTTTCTGGCCTTTCTAAGCGTTATTTCGTGATTTGGACCGAAATTTGGGATCCCAACTTTAAAATGCGTTTTCTGGCCTTTCTAAGCGTTATTTCGTGATTTGGACCGAAATTTGGGATCACAACTTTAAAATGCGTTTTCTGGCCTTTCTAAGCGTTATTTCGTGATTTGGACCGAAATTTGGGATCCCAACTTTAAAATGCGTTTTCTGGCCTTTCTAAGCGTTATTTCGTGATTTGGACCGAAATTTGGGATCCCAACTTTAAAATGCGTTTTCTGGCCTTTCTAAGCGTTATTTCGTGATTTGGACCGAAATTTGGGATCACAACTTTAAAATGCGTTTTCTGGCCTTCCTAGGCGTTATTTCGTGATTTGGACCGAAATTTGGGATCCCAACTTTAAAATGCGTTTTCTGGCCTTTCTAAGCGTTATTTCGTGATTTGGACCGAAATTTGGGATCCCAACTTTAAAATGCGTTTTCTGGCCTTTCTAAGCGTTATTTCGTGATTTGGACCGAAATTTGGGTTCACAACTTTAAAATGCGTTTTCTGGCCTTTCTAAGCGTTATTTCGTGATTTGGACCGAAATTTGGGATCACAACTTTAAAATGCGTTTTCTGGCCTTTCTAAGCGTTATTTCGTGATTTGGACCGAAATTTGGGATCACAACTTTAAAATGCGTTTTCTGGCCTTTCTAAGCGTTATTTCGTGATTTGGACCGAAATTTGGGATCACAACTTTAAAATGCGTTTTCTGGCCTTTCTAAGCGTTATTTCGTGATTTGGACCGAAATTTGGGATCACAACTTTAAAATGCGTTTTCTGGCCTTTCTAAGCGTTATTTCGTGATTTGGACCGCAATTTGGGATCCCAACTTTAAAATGCGTTTTCTGGCCTTTCTAAGCGTTATTTCGTGATTTGGACCGAAATTTGGGATCACAACTTTAAAATGCGTTTTCTGGCCTTTCTAAGCGTTATTTCGTGATTTGGACCGAAATTTGGGATCACAACTTTAAAATGCGTTTTCTGGCCTTTCTAAGCGTTATTTCGTGATTTGGACCGAAATTTGGGATCCCAACTTTAAAATGCGTTTTCTGGCCTTTCTAAGCGTTATTTCGTGATTTGGACCGAAATTTGGGATCCCAACTTTAAAATGCGTTTTCTGGCCTTTCTAAGCGTTATTTCGTGATTTGGACCGAAATTTGGGATCACAACTTTAAAATGCGTTTTCTGGCCTTTCTAAGCGTTATTTCGTGATTTGGACCGAAATTTGGGATCACAACTTTAAAATGCGTTTTCTGGCCTTTCTAAGCGTTATTTCGTGATTTGGACCGAAATTTGGGATCACAACTTTAAAATGCGTTTTCTGGCCTTTCTAAGCGTTATTTCGTGATTTGGACCTCAATTTGGGATCACAACTTTAAAATGCGTTTTCTGGCCTTTCTAAGCGTTATTTCGTGATTTGGACCTCAATTTGGGATCACAACTTTAAAATGCGTTTTCTGGCCTTTCTAAGCGTTATTTCGTGATTTGGACCGAAATTTGGGATCACAACTTTAAAATGCGTTTTCTGGCCTTTCGTGATTTGGACCGAAATTTGAGATCACAACTTTAAAATGCGTTTTCTGGCCTTTCTAAGCGTTATTTCGTGATTTGGACCTCAATTTGGGATCCCAACTTTAAAATGCGTTTTCTGGCCTTTCTAAGCGTTATTTCGTGATTTGGACCGAAATTTGGGATCACAACTTTAAAATGCGTTTTCTGGCCTTTCTAAGCGTTATTTCGTGATTTGGACCGAAATTTGGGATCCCAACTTAAGAATGCGTTTTCTGGCCTTTCTATGCGTTCTTTCGTGATTTGGACCGAAATTTGGGATCACAACTTTAAAATGCGTTTTCTGGCCTTTCTAAGCGTTATTTCGTGATTTGAACCGAAAATCACAACTTTAAAATGCGTTTTCTGGCCTTTCTAAGCGTTATTTCGTGATTTGGACCTCAATTTGGGATCACAACTTTAAAATGCGTTTTCTGGCCTTTCTAAGCGTTATTTCGTGATTTGGACCTTAATTTGGGATCACAACTTTAAAATGCGTTTTCTGGCCTTTCTAAGCGTTATTTCGTGATTTGGACCGAAATTTGGGATCACAACTTTAAAATGCGTTTTCTGGCCTTTCTAAGCGTTATTTCGTGATTTGGACCGAAATTTGGGATCCCAACTTTAAAATGCGTTTTCTGGCCTTTCTAAGCGTTATTTCGTGATTTGGACCGAAATTTGGGATCACAACTTTAAAATGCGTTTTCTGGCCTTTCTAAGCGTTATTTCGTGATTTGGACCGAAATTTGGGATCTCAACTTTAAAATGCGTTTTCTGGCCTTTCTAAGCGTTATTTCGTGATTTGGACCGAAATTTGGGATCACAACTTTAAAATGCGTTTTCTGGCCTTTCTAAGCGTTATTTCGTGATTTGGACCGAAATTTGGGATCACAACTTTAAAATGCGTTTTCTGGCCTTTCTAAGCGTTATTTCGTGATTTGGACCGAAATTTGGGATCACAACTTTAAAATGCGTTTTCTGGCCTTTCTAAGCGTTATTTCGTGATTTGGACCGCAATTTGGGATCCCAACTTTAAAATGCGTTTTCTGGCCTTTCTAAGCGTTATTTCGTGATTTGGACCGAAATTTGGGATCACAACTTTAAAATGCGTTTTCTGGCCTTTCTAAGCGTTATTTCGTGATTTGGACCGAAATTTGGGATCACAACTTTAAAATGCGTTTTCTGGCCTTTCTAAGCGTTATTTCGTGATTTGGACCGAAATTTGGGATCTCAACTTTAAAATGCGTTTTCTGGCCTTTCTACGCGTTATTTCGTGATTTGGACCTCAATTTGGGATCACAACTTTAAAATGCGTTTTCTGGCCTTTCTAAGCGTTATTTCGTGATTTGGACCGAAATTTGGGATCCCAACTTTAAAATGCGTTTTCTGGCCTTTCTAAGCGTTATTTCGTGATTTGGACCGAAATTTGGGATCTCAACTTTAAAATGCGTTTTCTGGCCTTTCTAAGCGTTATTTCGTGATTTGGACCGAAATTTGGGATCACAACTTTAAAATGCGTTTTCTGGCCTTTCTAAGCGTTATTTCGTGATTTGGACCGAAATTTGGGATCACAACTTTAAAATGCGTTTTCTGGCCTTTCTAAGCGTTATTTCGTGATTTGGACCTCAATTTGGGATCACAACTTTAAAATGCGTTTTCTGGCCTTTCTAAGCGTTATTTCGTGATTTGGACCTTAATTTGGGATCACAACTTTAAAATGCGTTTTCTGGCCTTTCTAAGCGTTATTTCGTGATTTGGACCGAAATTTGGGATCACAACTTTAAAATGCGTTTTCTGGCCTTTCTAAGCGTTATTTCGTGATTTGGACCGAAATTTGGGATCCCAACTTTAAAATGCGTTTTCTGGCCTTTCTAAGCGTTATTTCGTGATTTGGACCGAAATTTGGGATCACAACTTTAAAATGCGTTTTCTGGCCTTTCTAAGCGTTATTTCGTGATTTGGACCGAAATTTGGGATCTCAACTTTAAAATGCGTTTTCTGGCCTTTCTAAGCGTTATTTCGTGATTTGGACCGAAATTTGGGATCACAACTTTAAAATGCGTTTTCTGGCCTTTCTAAGCGTTATTTCGTGATTTGGACCGAAATTTGGGATCACAACTTTAAAATGCGTTTTCTGGCCTTTCTAAGCGTTATTTCGTGATTTGGACCGAAATTTGGGATCACAACTTTAAAATGCGTTTTCTGGCCTTTCTAAGCGTTATTTCGTGATTTGGACCGCAATTTGGGATCCCAACTTTAAAATGCGTTTTCTGGCCTTTCTAAGCGTTATTTCGTGATTTGGACCGAAATTTGGGATCACAACTTTAAAATGCGTTTTCTGGCCTTTCTAAGCGTTATTTCGTGATTTGGACCGAAATTTGGGATCACAACTTTAAAATGCGTTTTCTGGCCTTTCTAAGCGTTATTTCGTGATTTGGACCGAAATTTGGGATCTCAACTTTAAAATGCGTTTTCTGGCCTTTCCAAGCGTTATTTCGTGATTTGGACCTCAATTTGGGATCACAACTTTGAAATGCGTTTTCTGGCCTTTCTAAGCGTTATTTCGTGATTTGGACCGAAATTTGGGATCCCAACTTTAAAATGCGTTTTCTGGCCTTTCTAAGCGTTATTTCGTGATTTGGACCGAAATTTGGGATCTCAACTTTAAAATGCGTTTTCTGGCCTTTCTAAGCGTTATTTCGTGATTTGGACCGAAATTTGGGATCACAACTTTAAAATGCGTTTTCTGGCCTTTCTAAGCGTTATTTCGTGATTTGGACCGAAATTTGGGATCACAACTTTAAAATGCGTTTTCTGGCCTTTCTAAGCGTTATTTCGTGATTTGGACCGAAATTTGGGATCACAACTTTAAAATGCGTTTTCTGGCCTTTCTAAGCGTTATTTCGTGATTTGGACCGCAATTTGGGATCCCAACTTTAAAATGCGTTTTCTGGCCTTTCTAAGCGTTATTTCGTGATTTGGACCGAAATTTGGGATCACAACTTTAAAATGCGTTTTCTGGCCTTTCTAAGCGTTATTTCGTGATTTGGACCGAAATTTGGGATCACAACTTTAAAATGCGTTTTCTGGCCTTTCTAAGCGTTATTTCGTGATTTGGACCGAAATTTGGGATCCCAACTTTAAAATGCGTTTTCTGGCCTTTCTAAGCGTTATTTCGTGATTTGGACCGAAATTTGGGATCTCAACTTTAAAATGCGTTTTCTGGCCTTTCTAAGCGTTATTTCGTGATTTGGACCTCAATTTGGGATCACAACTTTAAAATGCGTTTTCTGGCCTTTCTAAGCGTTATTTCGTGATTTGGACCGAAATTTGGGATCCCAACTTTAAAATGCGTTTTCTGGCCTTTCTAAGCGTTATTTCGTGATTTGGACCGAAATTTGGGTTCACAACTTTAAAATGCGTTTTCTGGCCTTTCTAAGCGTTATTTCGTGATTTGGACCGAAATTTGGGATCACAACTTTAAAATGCGTTTTCTGGCCTTTCTAAGCGTTATTTCGCGATTTGGACCGAAATTTGGGATCACAACTTTAAAATGCGTTTTCTGGCCTTTCTAAGCGTTATTTCGTGATTTGGACCGAAATTTGGGATCACAACTTTAAAATGCGTTTTCTGGCCTTTCTAAGCGTTATTTCGTGATTTGGACCGAAATTTGGGATCACAACTTTAAAATGCGTTTTCTGGCCTTTCTAAGCGTTATTTCGTGATTTGGACCGCAATTTGGGATCCCAACTTTAAAATGCGTTTTCTGGCCTTTCTAAGCGTTATTTCGTGATTTGGACCGAAATTTGGGATCACAACTTTAAAATGCGTTTTCTGGCCTTTCTAAGCGTTATTTCGTGATTTGGACCGAAATTTGGGATCACAACTTTAAAATGCGTTTTCTGGCCTTTCTAAGCGTTATTTCGTGATTTGGACCGAAATTTGGGATCCCAACTTTAAAATGCGTTTTCTGGCCTTTCTAAGCGTTATTTCGTGATTTGGACCGAAATTTGGGATCCCAACTTTAAAATGCGTTTTCTGGCCTTTCTAAGCGTTATTTCGTGATTTGGACCGAAATTTGGGATCACAACTTTAAAATGCGTTTTCTGGCCTTTCTAAGCGTTATTTCGTGATTTGGACCGAAATTTGGGATCACAACTTTAAAATGCGTTTTCTGGCCTTTCTAAGCGTTATTTCGTGATTTGGACCGAAATTTGGGATCACAACTTTAAAATGCGTTTTCTGGCCTTTCTAAGCGTTATTTCGTGATTTGGACCTCAATTTGGGATCACAACTTTAAAATGCGTTTTCTGGCCTTTCTAAGCGTTATTTCGTGATTTGGACCTCAATTTGGGATCACAACTTTAAAATGCGTTTTCTGGCCTTTCTAAGCGTTATTTCGTGATTTGGACCGAAATTTGGGATCACAACTTTAAAATGCGTTTTCTGGCCTTTCGTGATTTGGACCGAAATTTGAGATCACAACTTTAAAATGCGTTTTCTGGCCTTTCTAAGCGTTATTTCGTGATTTGGACCTCAATTTGGGATCACAACTTTAAAATGCGTTTTCTGGCCTTTCTAAGCGTTATTTCGTGATTTGGACCGAAATTTGGGATCACAACTTTAAAATGCGTTTTCTGGCCTTTCTAAGCGTTATTTCGTGATTTGGACCGAAATTTGGGATCCCAACTTAAGAATGCGTTTTCTGGCCTTTCTATGCGTTCTTTCGTGATTTGGACCGAAATTTGGGATCACAACTTTAAAATGCGTTTTCTGGCCTTTCTAAGCGTTATTTCGTGATTTGAACCGAAAATCACAACTTTAAAATGCGTTTTCTGGCCTTTCTAAGCGTTATTTCGTGATTTGGACCTCAATTTGGGATCACAACTTTAAAATGCGTTTTCTGGCCTTTCTAAGCGTTATTTCGTGATTTGGACCTTAATTTGGGATCACAACTTTAAAATGCGTTTTCTGGCCTTTCTAAGCGTTATTTCGTGATTTGGACCGAAATTTGGGATCACAACTTTAAAATGCGTTTTCTGGCCTTTCTAAGCGTTATTTCGTGATTTGGACCGAAATTTGGGATCACAACTTTAAAATGCGTTTTCTGGCCTTTCTAAGCGTTATTTCGTGATTTGGACCGAAATTTGGGATCACAACTTTAAAATGCGTTTTCTGGCCTTTCTAAGCGTTATTTCGTGATTTGGACCGCAATTTGGGATCCCAACTTTAAAATGCGTTTTCTGGCCTTTCTAAGCGTTATTTCGTGATTTGGACCGAAATTTGGGATCACAACTTTAAAATGCGTTTTCTGGCCTTTCTAAGCGTTATTTCGTGATTTGGACCGAAATTTGGGATCACAACTTTAAAATGCGTTTTCTGGCCTTTCTAAGCGTTATTTCGTGATTTGGACCGAAATTTGGGATCCCAACTTTAAAATGCGTTTTCTGGCCTTTCTAAGCGTTATTTCGTGATTTGGACCGAAATTTGGGATCACAACTTTAAAATGCGTTTTCTGGCCTTTCTAAGCGTTATTTCGTGATTTGAACCGAAAATCACAACTTTAAAATGCGTTTTCTGGCCTTTCTAAGCGTTATTTCGTGATTTGGACCTCAATTTGGGATCACAACTTTAAAATGCGTTTTCTGGCCTTTCTAAGCGTTATTTCGTGATTTGGACCTTAATTTGGGATCACAACTTTAAAATGCGTTTTCTGGCCTTTCTAAGCGTTATTTCGTGATTTGGACCGAAATTTGGGATCACAACTTTAAAATGCGTTTTCTGGCCTTTCTAAGCGTTATTTCGTGATTTGGACCGAAATTTGGGATCACAACTTTAAAATGCGTTTTCTGGCCTTTCTAAGCGTTATTTCGTGATTTGGACCGAAATTTGGGATCACAACTTTAAAATGCGTTTTCTGGCCTTTCTAAGCGTTATTTCGTGATTTGGACCGCAATTTGGGATCCCAACTTTAAAATGCGTTTTCTGGCCTTTCTAAGCGTTATTTCGTGATTTGGACCGAAATTTGGGATCACAACTTTAAAATGCGTTTTCTGGCCTTTCTAAGCGTTATTTCGTGATTTGGACCGAAATTTGGGATCACAACTTTAAAATGCGTTTTCTGGCCTTTCTAAGCGTTATTTCGTGATTTGGACCGAAATTTGGGATCCCAACTTAAGAATGCGTTTTCTGGCCTTTCTATGCGTTCTTTCGTGATTTGGACCGAAATTTGGGATCACAACTTTAAAATGCGTTTTCTGGCCTTGCTAAGCGTTATTTCGTGATTTGAACCGAAAATCACAACTTTAAAATGCGTTTTCTGGCCTTTCTAAGCGTTATTTCGTGATTTGGACCTCAATTTGGGATCACAACTTTAAAATGCGTTTTCTGGCCTTTCTAAGCGTTATTTCGTGATTTGGACCTTAATTTGGGATCACAACTTTAAAATGCGTTTTCTGGCCTTTCTAAGCGTTATTTCGTGATTTGGACCGAAATTTGGGATCACAACTTTAAAATGCGTTTTCTGGCCTTTCTAAGCGTTATTTCGTGATTTGGACCTCAATTTGGGATCACAACTTTAAAATGCGTTTTCTGGCCTTTCTAAGCGTTATTTCGTGATTTGGACCTTAATTTGGGATCACAACTTTAAAATGCGTTTTCTGGCCTTTCTAAGCGTTATTTCGTGATTTGGACCGAAATTTGGGATCACAACTTTAAAATGCGTTTTCTGGCCTTTCTAAGCGTTATTTCGTGATTTGGACCGAAATTTGGGATCACAACTTTAAAATGCGTTTTCTGGCCTTTCTAAGCGTTATTTCGTGATTTGGACCGCAATTTGGGATCCCAACTTTAAAATGCGTTTTCTGGCCTTTCTAAGCGTTATTTCGTGATTTGGACCGAAATTTGGGATCACAACTTTAAAATGCGTTTTCTGGCCTTTCTAAGCGTTATTTCGTGATTTGGACCGAAATTTGGGATCACAACTTTAAAATGCGTTTTCTGGCCTTTCTAAGCGTTATTTCGTGATTTGGACCGAAATTTGGGATCCCAACTTTAAAATGCGTTTTCTGGCCTTTCTAAGCGTTATTTCGTGATTTGGACCGAAATTTGGGATCCCAACTTTAAAATGCGTTTTCTGGCCTTTCTAAGCGTTATTTCGTGATTTGGACCTCAATTTGGGATCACAACTTTAAAATGCGTTTTCTGGCCTTTCTAAGCGTTATTTCGTGATTTGGACCGAAATTTGGGATCACAACTTTAAAATGCGTTTTCTGGCCTTTCTAAGCGTTATTTCGTGATTTGGACCGAAATTTGGGATCACAACTTTAAAATGCGTTTTCTGGCCTTTCTAAGCGTTATTTCGTGATTTGGACCGAAATTTGGGATCACAACTTTAAAATGCGTTTTCTGGCCTTTCTAAGCGTTATTTCGTGATTTGGACCGCAATTTGGGATCCCAACTTTAAAATGCGTTTTCTGGCCTTTCTAAGCGTTATTTCGTGATTTGGACCGAAATTTGGGATCACAACTTTAAAATGCGTTTTCTGGCCTTTCTAAGCGTTATTTCGTGATTTGGACCGAAATTTGGGATCACAACTTTAAAATGCGTTTTCTGGCCTTTCTAAGCGTTATTTCGTGATTTGGACCGAAATTTGGGATCCCAACTTTAAAATGCGTTTTCTGGCCTTTCTAAGCGTTATTTCGTGATTTGGACCGAAATTTGGGATCCCAACTTTAAAATGCGTTTTCTGGCCTTTCTAAGCGTTATTTCGTGATTTGGACCGAAATTTGGGATCACAACTTTAAAATGCGTTTTCTGGCCTTTCTAAGCGTTATTTCGTGATTTGGACCGAAATTTGGGATCACAACTTTAAAATGCGTTTTCTGGCCTTTCTAAGCGTTATTTCGTGATTTGGACCGAAATTTGGGATCACAACTTTAAAATGCGTTTTCTGGCCTTTCTAAGCGTTATTTCGTGATTTGGACCTCAATTTGGGATCACAACTTTAAAATGCGTTTTCTGGCCTTTCTAAGCGTTATTTCGTGATTTGGACCTCAATTTGGGATCACAACTTTAAAATGCGTTTTCTGGCCTTTCTAAGCGTTATTTCGTGATTTGGACCGAAATTTGGGATCACAACTTTAAAATGCGTTTTCTGGCCTTTCGTGATTTGGACCGAAATTTGAGATCACAACTTTAAAATGCGTTTTCTGGCCTTTCTAAGCGTTATTTCGTGATTTGGACCTCAATTTGGGATCACAACTTTAAAATGCGTTTTCTGGCCTTTCTAAGCGTTATTTCGTGATTTGGCCGAAATTTGGGATCACAACTTTAAAATGCGTTTTCTGGCCTTTCTAAGCGTTATTTCGTGATTTGGACCGAAATTTGGGATCCCAACTTAAGAATGCGTTTTCTGGCCTTTCTATGCGTTCTTTCGTGATTTGGACCGAAATTTGGGATCACAACTTTAAAATGCGTTTTCTGGCCTTTCTAAGCGTTATTTCGTGATTTGAACCGAAAATCACAACTTTAAAATGCGTTTTCTGGCCTTTCTAAGCGTTATTTCGTGATTTGGACCTCAATTTGGGATCACAACTTTAAAATGCGTTTTCTGGCCTTTCTAAGCGTTATTTCGTGATTTGGACCTTAATTTGGGATCACAACTTTAAAATGCGTTTTCTGGCCTTTCTAAGCGTTATTTCGTGATTTGGACCGAAATTTGGGATCACAACTTTAAAATGCGTTTTCTGGCCTTTCTAAGCGTTATTTCGTGATTTGGACCGAAATTTGGGATCCCAACTTTAAAATGCGTTTTCTGGCCTTTCTAAGCGTTATTTCGTGATTTGGACCGAAATTTGGGATCACAACTTTAAAATGCGTTTTCTGGCCTTTCTAAGCGTTATTTCGTGATTTGGACCGAAATTTGGGATCTCAACTTTAAAATGCGTTTTCTGGCCTTTCTAAGCGTTATTTCGTGATTTGGACCGAAATTTGGGATCACAACTTTAAAATGCGTTTTCTGGCCTTTCTAAGCGTTATTTCGTGATTTGGACCGAAATTTGGGATCACAACTTTAAAATGCGTTTTCTGGCCTTTCTAAGCGTTATTTCGTGATTTGGACCGAAATTTGGGATCACAACTTTAAAATGCGTTTTCTGGCCTTTCTAAGCGTTATTTCGTGATTTGGACCGCAATTTGGGATCCCAACTTTAAAATGCGTTTTCTGGCCTTTCTAAGCGTTATTTCGTGATTTGGACCGAAATTTGGGATCACAACTTTAAAATGCGTTTTCTGGCCTTTCTAAGCGTTATTTCGTGATTTGGACCGAAATTTTGGATCACAACTTTAAAATGCGTTTTCTGGCCTTTCTAAGCGTTATTTCGTGATTTGGACCGAAATTTGGGATCTCAACTTTAAAATGCGTTTTCTGGCCTTTCTAAGCGTTATTTCGTGATTTGGACCTCAATTTGGGATCACAACTTTAAAATGCGTTTTCTGGCCTTTCTAAGCGTTATTTCGTGATTTGGACCGAAATTTGGGATCCCAACTTTAAAATGCGTTTTCTGGCCTTTCTAAGCGTTATTTCGTGATTTGGACCGAAATTTGGGATCTCAACTTTAAAATGCGTTTTCTGGCCTTTCTAAGCGTTATTTCGTGATTTGGACCGAAATTTGGGATCACAACTTTAAAATGCGTTTTCTGGCCTTTCTAAGCGTTATTTCGTGATTTGGACCGAAATTTGGGATCACAACTTTAAAATGCGTTTTCTGGCCTTTCTAAGCGTTATTTCGTGATTTGGACCTCAATTTGGGATCACAACTTTAAAATGCGTTTTCTGGCCTTTCTAAGCGTTATTTCGTGATTTGGACCTTAATTTGGGATCACAACTTTAAAATGCGTTTTCTGGCCTTTCTAAGCGTTATTTCGTGATTTGGACCGAAATTTGGGATCACAACTTTAAAATGCGTTTTCTGGCCTTTCTAAGCGTTATTTCGTGATTTGGACCGAAATTTGGGATCCCAACTTTAAAATGCGTTTTCTGGCCTTTCTAAGCGTTATTTCGTGATTTGGACCGAAATTTGGGATCACAACTTTAAAATGCGTTTTCTGGCCTTTCTAAGCGTTATTTCGTGATTTGGACCGAAATTTGGGATCTCAACTTTAAAATGCGTTTTCTGGCCTTTCTAAGCGTTATTTCGTGATTTGGACCGAAATTTGGGATCACAACTTTAAAATGCGTTTTCTGGCCTTTCTAAGCGTTATTTCGTGATTTGGACCGAAATTTGGGATCACAACTTTAAAATGCGTTTTCTGGCCTTTCTAAGCGTTATTTCGTGATTTGGACCGAAATTTGGGATCACAACTTTAAAATGCGTTTTCTGGCCTTTCTAAGCGTTATTTCGTGATTTGGACCGCAATTTGGGATCCCAACTTTAAAATGCGTTTTCTGGCCTTTCTAAGCGTTATTTCGTGATTTGGACCGAAATTTGGGATCACAACTTTAAAATGCGTTTTCTGGCCTTTCTAAGCGTTATTTCGTGATTTGGACCGAAATTTGGGATCACAACTTTAAAATGCGTTTTCTGGCCTTTCTAAGCGTTATTTCGTGATTTGGACCGAAATTTGGGATCTCAACTTTAAAATGCGTTTTCTGGCCTTTCTAAGCGTTATTTCGTGATTTGGACCTCAATTTGGGATCACAACTTTAAAATGCGTTTTCTGGCCTTTCTAAGCGTTATTTCGTGATTTGGACCGAAATTTGGGATCCCAACTTTAAAATGCGTTTTCTGGCCTTTCTAAGCGTTATTTCGTGATTTGGACCGAAATTTGGGATCTCAACTTTAAAATGCGTTTTCTGGCCTTTCTAAGCGTTATTTCGTGATTTGGACCTCAATTTGGGATCACAACTTTAAAATGCGTTTTCTGGCCTTTCTAAGCGTTATTTCGTGATTTGGACCGAAATTTGGGATCACAACTTTAAAATGCGTTTTCTGGCCTTTCTAAGCGTTATTTCGTGATTTGGACCGAAATTTGGGATCACAACTTTAAAATGCGTTTTCTGGCCTTTCTAAGCGTTATTTCGTGATTTGGACCGCAATTTGGGATCCCAACTTTAAAATGCGTTTTCTGGCCTTTCTAAGCGTTATTTCGTGATTTGGACCGAAATTTGGGATCACAACTTTAAAATGCGTTTTCTGGCCTTTCTAAGCGTTATTTCGTGATTTGGACCGAAATTTGGGATCACAACTTTAAAATGCGTTTTCTGGCCTTTCTAAGCGTTATTTCGTGATTTGGACCGAAATTTGGGATCTCAACTTTAAAATGCGTTTTCTGGCCTTTCTAAGCGTTATTTCGTGATTTGGACCTCAATTTGGGATCACAACTTTAAAATGCGTTTTCTGGCCTTTCTAAGCGTTATTTCGTGATTTGGACCGAAATTTGGGATCCCAACTTTAAAATGCGTTTTCTGGCCTTTCTAAGCGTTATTTCGTGATTTGGACCGAAATTTGGGATCTCAACTTTAAAATGCGTTTTCTGGCCTTTCTAAGCGTTATTTCGTGATTTGGACCTCAATTTGGGATCACAACTTTAAAATGCGTTTTCTGGCCTTTCTAAGCGTTATTTCGTGATTTGGACCGAAATTTGGGATCCCAACTTTAAAATGCGTTTTCTGGCCTTTCTAAGCGTTATTTCGTGATTTGGACCGAAATTTGGGATCTCAACTTTAAAATGCGTTTTCTGGCCTTTCTAAGCGTTATTTCGTGATTTGGACCGAAATTTGGGATCACAACTTTAAAATGCGTTTTCTGGCCTTTCTAAGCGTTATTTCGTGATTTGGACCGAAATTTGGGATCACAACTTTAAAATGCGTTTTCTGGCCTTTCTAAGCGTTATTTCGTGATTTGGACCGAAATTTGGGATCTCAACTTTAAAATGCGTTTTCTGGCCTTTCTAAGCGTTATTTCGTGATTTGGACCTGAATTTGGGATCACAACTTTAAAATGCGTTTTCTGGCCTTTCTAAGCGTTATTTCGTGATTTGGACCGAAATTTGGGATCCCAACTTTAAAATGCGTTTTCTGGCCTTTCTAAGCGTTATTTCGTGATTTGGACCGAAATTTGGGTTCACAACTTTAAAATGCGTTTTCTGGCCTTTCTAAGCGTTATTTCGTGATTTGGACCGAAATTTGGGATCACAACTTTAAAATGCGTTTTCTGGCCTTTCTAAGCGTTATTTCGTGATTTGGACCGAAATTTGGGATCACAACTTTAAAATGCGTTTTCTGGCCTTTCTAAGCGTTATTTCGTGATTTGGACCGAAATTTGGGATCACAACTTTAAAATGCGTTTTCTGGCCTTTCTAAGCGTTATTTCGTGATTTGGACCGAAATTTGGGATCACAACTTTAAAATGCGTTTTCTGGCCTTTCTAAGCGTTATTTCGTGATTTGGACCGCAATTTGGGATCCCAACTTTAAAATGCGTTTTCTGGCCTTTCTAAGCGTTATTTCGTGATTTGGACCGAAATTTGGGATCACAACTTTAAAATGCGTTTTCTGGCCTTTCTAAGCGTTATTTCGTGATTTGGACCGAAATTTGGGATCACAACTTTAAAATGCGTTTTCTGGCCTTTCTAAGCGTTATTTCGTGATTTGGACCGAAATTTGGGATCCCAACTTTAAAATGCGTTTTCTGGCCTTTCTAAGCGTTATTTCGTGATTTGGACCGAAATTTGGGATCCCAACTTTAAAATGCGTTTTCTGGCCTTTCTAAGCGTTATTTCGTGATTTGGACCGAAATTTGGGATCACAACTTTAAAATGCGTTTTCTGGCCTTTCTAAGCGTTATTTCGTGATTTGGACCGAAATTTGGGATCACAACTTTAAAATGCGTTTTCTGGCCTTTCTAAGCGTTATTTCGTGATTTGGACCTCAATTTGGGATCACAACTTTAAAATGCGTTTTCTGGCCTTTCTAAGCGTTATTTCGTGATTTGGACCTCAATTTGGGATCACAACTTTAAAATGCGTTTTCTGGCCTTTCTAAGCGTTATTTCGTGATTTGGACCTCAATTTGGGATCACAACTTTAAAATGCGTTTTCTGGCCTTTCTAAGCGTTATTTCGTGATTTGGACCGAAATTTGGGATCACAACTTTAAAATGCGTTTTCTGGCCTTTCGTGATTTGGACCGAAATTTGAGATCACAACTTTAAAATGCGTTTTCTGGCCTTTCTAAGCGTTATTTCGTGATTTGGACCTCAATTTGGGATCACAACTTTAAAATGCGTTTTCTGGCCTTTCTAAGCGTTATTTCGTGATTTGGACCGAAATTTGGGATCACAACTTTAAAATGCGTTTTCTGGCCTTTCTAAGCGTTATTTCGTGATTTGGACCGAAATTTGGGATCCCAACTTAAGAATGCGTTTTCTGGCCTTTCTATGCGTTCTTTCGTGATTTGGACCGAAATTTGGGATCACAACTTTAAAATGCGTTTTCTGGCCTTTCTAAGCGTTATTTCGTGATTTGAACCGAAAATCACAACTTTAAAATGCGTTTTCTGGCCTTTCTAAGCGTTATTTCGTGATTTGGACCTCAATTTGGGATCACAACTTTAAAATGCGTTTTCTGGCCTTTCTAAGCGTTATTTCGTGATTTGGACCGAAATTTGGGATCCCAACTTTAAAATGCGTTTTCTGGCCTTTCTAAGCGTTATTTCGTGATTTGGACCGAAATTTGGGATCACAACTTTAAAATGCGTTTTCTGGCCTTTCTAAGCGTTATTTCGTGATTTGGACCGAAATTTGGGATCTCAACTTTAAAATGCGTTTTCTGGCCTTTCTAAGCGTTATTTCGTGATTTGGACCGAAATTTGGGATCACAACTTTAAAATGCGTTTTCTGGCCTTTCTAAGCGTTATTTCGTGATTTGGACCGAAATTTGGGATCACAACTTTAAAATGCGTTTTCTGGCCTTTCTAAGCGTTATTTCGTGATTTGGACCGAAATTTGGGATCACAACTTTAAAATGCGTTTTCTGGCCTTTCTAAGCGTTATTTCGTGATTTGGACCGCAATTTGGGATCCCAACTTTAAAATGCGTTTTCTGGCCTTTCTAAGCGTTATTTCGTGATTTGGACCGAAATTTGGGATCACAACTTTAAAATGCGTTTTCTGGCCTTTCTAAGCGTTATTTCGTGATTTGGACCGAAATTTGGGATCACAACTTTAAAATGCGTTTTCTGGCCTTTCTAAGCGTTATTTCGTGATTTGGACCGAAATTTGGGATCTCAACTTTAAAATGCGTTTTCTGGCCTTTCTAAGCGTTATTTCGTGATTTGGACCGAAATTTGGGATCCCAACTTTAAAATGCGTTTTCTGGCCTTTCTAAGCGTTATTTCGTGATTTGGACCGAAATTTGGGATCTCAACTTTAAAATGCGTTTTCTGGCCTTTCTAAGCGTTATTTCGTGATTTGGACCGAAATTTGGGATCACAACTTTAAAATGCGTTTTCTGGCCTTTCTAAGCGTTATTTCGTGATTTGGACCGAAATTTGGGATCACAACTTTAAAATGCGTTTTCTGGCCTTTCTAAGCGTTATTTCGTGATTTGGACCTCAATTTGGGATCACAACTTTAAAATGCGTTTTCTGGCCTTTCTAAGCGTTATTTCGTGATTTGGACCTTAATTTGGGATCACAACTTTAAAATGCGTTTTCTGGCCTTTCTAAGCGTTATTTCGTGATTTGGACCGAAATTTGGGATCACAACTTTAAAATGCGTTTTCTGGCCTTTCTAAGCGTTATTTCGTGATTTGGACCGAAATTTGGGATCCCAACTTTAAAATGCGTTTTCTGGCCTTTCTAAGCGTTATTTCGTGATTTGGACCGAAATTTGGGATCACAACTTTAAAATGCGTTTTCTGGCCTTTCTAAGCGTTATTTCGTGATTTGGACCGAAATTTGGGATCTCAACTTTAAAATGCGTTTTCTGGCCTTTCTAAGCGTTATTTCGTGATTTGGACCGAAATTTGGGATCACAACTTTAAAATGCGTTTTCTGGCCTTTCTAAGCGTTATTTCGTGATTTGGACCGAAATTTGGGATCACAACTTTAAAATGCGTTTTCTGGCCTTTCTAAGCGTTATTTCGTGATTTGGACCGAAATTTGGGATCACAACTTTAAAATGCGTTTTCTGGCCTTTCTAAGCGTTATTTCGTGATTTGGACCGCAATTTGGGATCCCAACTTTAAAATGCGTTTTCTGGCCTTTCTAAGCGTTATTTCGTGATTTGGACCGAAATTTGGGATCACAACTTTAAAATGCGTTTTCTGGCCTTTCTAAGCGTTATTTCGTGATTTGGACCGAAATTTGGGATCTCAACTTTAAAATGCGTTTTCTGGCCTTTCTAAGCGTTATTTCGTGATTTGGACCTCAATTTGGGATCACAACTTTAAAATGCGTTTTCTGGCCTTTCTAAGCGTTATTTCGTGATTTGGACCGAAATTTGGGATCCCAACTTTAAAATGCGTTTTCTGGCCTTTCTAAGCGTTATTTCGTGATTTGGACCGAAATTTGGGATCTCAACTTTAAAATGCGTTTTCTGGCCTTTCTAAGCGTTATTTCGTGATTTGGACCGAAATTTGGGATCACAACTTTAAAATGCGTTTTCTGGCCTTTCTAAGCGTTATTTCGTGATTTGGA
Organism: Uranotaenia lowii; assembly: GCF_029784155.1. Lineage (NCBI taxonomy): Eukaryota > Metazoa > Arthropoda > Insecta > Diptera > Culicidae > Uranotaenia > Uranotaenia lowii. Next base: position 225,696 of record NW_026597632.1, read on the forward strand.
CCGAAATTTGGGATCACAACTTTAAAATGCGTTTTCTGGCCTTTCTAAGCGTTATTTCGTGATTTGGACCGAAATTTGGGATCACAACTTTAAAATGCGTTTTCTGGCCTTTCTAAGCGTTATTTCGTGATTTGGACCGCAATTTGGGATCCCAACTTTAAAATGCGTTTTCTGGCCTTTCTAAGCGTTATTTCGTGATTTGGACCGAAATTTGGGATCACAACTTTAAAATGCGTTTTCTGGCCTTTCTAAGCGTTATTTCGTGATTTGGACCGAAATTTGGGATCACAACTTTAAAATGCGTTTTCTGGCCTTTCTAAGCGTTATTTCGTGATTTGGACCGAAATTTGGGATCTCAACTTTAAAATGCGTTTTCTGGCCTTTCTAAGCGTTATTTCGTGATTTGGACCTCAATTTGGGATCACAACTTTAAAATGCGTTTTCTGGCCTTTCTAAGCGTTATTTCGTGATTTGGACCGAAATTTGGGATCCCAACTTTAAAATGCGTTTTCTGGCCTTTCTAAGCGTTATTTCGTGATTTGGACCGAAATTTGGGATCACAACTTTAAAATGCGTTTTCTGGCCTTTCTAAGCGTTATTTCGTGATTTGGACCGAAATTTGGGATCCCAACTTTAAAATGCGTTTTCTGGCCTTTCTAAGCGTTATTTCGTGATTTGGACCGAAATTTGGGATCCCAACTTTAAAATGCGTTTTCTGGCCTTTCTAAGCGTTATTTCGTGATTTGGACCGAAATTTGGGATCCCAACTTTAAAATGCGTTTTCTGGCCTTTCTAAGCGTTATTTCGTGATTTGGACCGAAATTTGGGATCACAACTTTAAAATGCGTTTTCTGGCCTTTCTAAGCGTTATTTCGTGATTTGGACCGAAATTTGGGATCTCAACTTTAAAATGCGTTTTCTGGCCTTTCTAAGCGTTATTTCGTGATTTGGACCGAAATTTGGGATCACAACTTTAAAATGCGTTTTCTGGCCTTTCTAAGCGTTATTTCGTGATTTGGACCTCAATTTGGGATCACAACTTTAAAATGCGTTTTCTGGCCTTTCTAAGCGTTATTTCGTGATTTGGACCTCAATTTGGGATCACAACTTTAAAATGCGTTTTCTGCCTTTCTAAGCGTTATTTCGTGATTTGGAGCGAAATTTGGGATCTCAACTTTAAAATGCGTTTTCTGGCCTTTCTAAGCGTTATTTCGTGATTTGGACCTCAATTTGGGATCACAACTTTAAAATGCGTTTTCTGGCCTTTCTAAGCGTTATTTCGTGATTTGGACCTCAATTTGGGATCACAACTTTAAAATGCGTTTTCTGGCCTTTCTAAGCGTTATTTCGTGATTTGGACCTCAATTTGGGATCACAACTTTAAAATGCGTTTTCTGGCCTTTCTAAGCGTTATTTCGTGATTTGGACCGAAATTTGGGATCACAACTTTAAAATGCGTTTTCTGGCCTTTCTAAGCGTTATTTCGTGATTTGGACCGAAATTTGGGATCACAACTTTAAAATGCGTTTTCTGGCCTTTCTAAGCGTTATTTCGTGATTTGGACCGAAATTTGGGATCTCAACTTTAAAATGCGTTTTCTGGCCTTTCTAAGCGTTATTTCGTGATTTGGACCTCAATTTGGGATCACAACTTTAAAATGCGTTTTCTGGCCTTTCTAAGCGTTATTTCGTGATTTGGACCGAAATTTGGGATCCCAACTTTAAAATGCGTTTTCTGGCCTTTCTAAGCGTTATTTCGTGATTTGGACCTCGATTTGGGATCACAACTTTAAAATGCGTTTTCTGGCCTTTCTAAGCGTTATTTCGTGATTTGGACCGAAATTTGGGATCACAACTTTAAAATGCGTTTTCTGGCCTTTCTAAGCGTTATTTCGTGATTTGGACCGAAATTTGGGATCCCAACTTTAAAATGCGTTTTCTGGCCTTTCTAAGCGTTATTTCGTGATTTGGACCGAAATTTGGGATCCCAACTTTAAAATGCGTTTTCTGGCCTTTCTAAGCGTTATTTCGTGATTTGGACCGAAATTTGGGATCCCAACTTTAAAATGCGTTTTCTGGCCTTTCTAAGCGTTATTTCGTGATTTGGACCGAAATTTGGGATCACAACTTTAAAATGCGTTTTCTGGCCTTTCTAAGCGTTATTTCGTGATTTGGACCGAAATTTGGGATCTCAACTTTAAAATGCGTTTTCTGGCCTTTCTAAGCGTTATTTCGTGATTTGGACCGAAATTTGGGATCACAACTTTAAAATGCGTTTTCTGGCCTTTCTAAGCGTTATTTCGTGATTTGGACCTCAATTTGGGATCACAACTTTAAAATGCGTTTTCTGGCCTTTCTAAGCGTTATTTCGTGATTTGGACCTCAATTTGGGATCACAACTTTAAAATGCGTTTTCTGGCCTTTCTAAGCGTTATTTCGTGATTTGGACCTCAATTTGGGATCACAACTTTAAAATGCGTTTTCTGGCCTTTCTAAGCGTTATTTCGTGATTTGGAGCGAAATTTGGGATCTCAACTTTAAAATGCGTTTTCTGGCCTTTCTAAGCGTTATTTCGTGATTTGGACCTCAATTTGGGATCACAACTTTAAAATGCGTTTTCTGGCCTTTCTAAGCGTTATTTCGTGATTTGGACCTCAATTTGGGATCACAACTTTAAAATGCGTTTTCTGGCCTTTCTAAGCGTTATTTCGTGATTTGGACCGAAATTTGGGATCACAACTTTAAAATGCGTTTTCTGGCCTTTCTAAGCGTTATTTCGTGATTTGGACCGAAATTTGGGATCACAACTTTAAAATGCGTTTTCTGGCCTTTCTAAGCGTTATTTCGTGATTTGGACCGAAATTTGGGATCCCAACTTTAAAATGCGTTTTCTGGCCTTTCTAAGCGTTTTTTTCGTGATTTGGACCGAAATTTGGGATCCCAACTTTAAAATGCGTTTTCTGGCCTTTCTAAGCGTTATTTCGTGATTTGGACCTCAATTTGAGATCCCAACTTTAAAATGCGTTTTCTGGCCTTTCTAAGCGTTATTTCGTGATTTGGACCTCAATTTGGGATAACAACTTAAAAATGCGTTATCTGGCCTTTCTAAGCGTTATTTCGTGATTTGGACCGAAATTTGGGATCACAACTTTAAAATGCGTTTTCTGGCCTTTCTAAGCGTTATTTCGTGATTTGGACCGAAATTTGGGATCACAACTTTAAAATGCGTTTTCTGGCCTTTCTAAGCGTTATTTCGTGATTTGGACCGAAATTTGGGATCACAACTTTAAAATGCGTTTTCTGGCCTTTCTAAGTGTTATTTCGTGATTTGGACCGAAATTTGGGATCACAACTTTAAAATGCGTTTTCTGGCCTTTCTAAGCGTTATTTCGTGATTTGGACCGAAATTTGGGATCACAACTTTAAAATGCGTTTTCTGGCCTTTCTAAGCGTTATTTCGTGATTTGGACCGAAATTTGGGATCACAACTTTAAAATGCGTTTTCTGGCCTTTCTAAGCGTTATTTCGTGATTTGGACCGAAATTTGGGATCACAACTTTAAAATGCGTTTTCTGGCCTTTCTAAGCGTTATTTCGTGATTTGGACCGAAATTTGGGATCACAACTTTAAAATGCGTTTTCTGGCCTTTCTAAGCGTTATTTCGTGATTTGGACCGAAATTTGGGATCACAACTTTAAAATGCGTTTTCTGGCCTTTCTAAGCGTTATTTCGTGATTTGGACCGAAATTTGGGATCACAACTTTAAAATGCGTTTTCTGGCCTTTCTAAGTGTTATTTCGTGATTTGGACCGAAATTTGGGATCACAACTTTAAAATGCGTTTTCTGGCCTTTCTAAGCGTTATTTCGTGATTTGGACCGAAATTTGGGATCCCAACTTTAAAATGCGTTTTCTGGCCTTTCTAAGCGTTATTTCGTGATTTGGACCGAAATTTGGGATCACAACTTTAAAATGCGTTTTCTGGCCTTTCTAAGCGTTATTTCGTGATTTGGACCGAAATTTGGGATCACAACTTTAAAATGCGTTTTCTGGCCTTTCTAAGTGTTATTTCGTGATTTGGACCGAAATTTGGGATCACAACTT